>NW_008824591.1:450536-450929 GCF_000699105.1 Pygoscelis adeliae
CTGTGGTGGGTGAGCAAGTGGCTGTGTGGTGCTTGGTTGCCAGCTGGGGTTAAACCAGGACAGTCCTTTTTGGCACCCAACTCAAAGGGTTCGAGATAACGACAGATTTGATTGGAATGTGCTAGGTCGACTTTATAGCTGTTATTGCTGTTTAGCTATTAATTGGCAGGGTCCTGTGCTTGCCGTGGGGCTTGCTCGCCTTACTGTATGTTAGAGTCTAGTGCTCGTTAGTGGCTGCTCTTTGCTTTCGCTGCTCGCTGTCCTGCTGTGCTGCCGATCATCTGACTCTGCTGGGCCTGGGAACGTTTTGATAACAGCAATGGCGATGCGCCTGGGCTGGCAGGTGGCCAGGGCATCGCTGCTGTTTCTGTGCTGCTGTACTGGACAGGCTGG
>NW_008824591.1:451306-451815 GCF_000699105.1 Pygoscelis adeliae
TGGGAATTACTATAGCAGGAACCACCTGAACCAATGGAGGACAAGCCTTACAAGAAGCAGTGCAAGTGCAGCAGTGACCCGACCTGAGCTGGTGCCCAGTAACTGCACACCACACACCACCTCTCCTGTCCTGAGTGACCACCATAAGAGATGGAGCCCAAAGTCATGGACTAAACGAACTCAGTGGACATTTTGTGGACATTTCTGGACATTTTATGGACACTTTAGAAGGGTGGTCCATAGACTAAGGGAATGATATCTGCCTATTATATCAAAGGATGGGAAGGGGGGTGGTGGTTAATGAGGATGTACTGGATAGTGTGAGACCTGAGCATGATGTAAATGGTATGGAATAAGGGGTGGAGAATGTGCTGGTTTTGGCTTGGATAGAGTTGATTTTCTTCATAGTAGCTACTATGTGGCTGTGTTTTGGATTTCTGCTGAAAACAGTGTTGATAACACAGGGATGTTTTCGTTATTGCTGAGCAGTGCTGACACAGAGTCAAGGC
>NW_008824591.1:452014-454234 GCF_000699105.1 Pygoscelis adeliae
CCGTTACGCATGATGGAGCCCTGCTGTCCTGGAGATGGCTGAACACCTGCCTGCCCATGGGAAGCAGTGAAGGAATTCCTTGTTCTGCTTTGCTTGTGTGCACGGCTTTTGCTTTACCTGTTAATCTGTCTTTATCTCAACCCACGAGTTTTCTCACTTCTACTGTTCTGATTCTCTCCCCCATCCCACCAGGGAGGAGTGAGCGAGCGGCTGTGTGGTGCTTGGTTGCCAGCTGGGGTTAAACCACGACAAGGCATCTTAAAGAAATTTTTGGTTCTCAAAGGTGCCGTTGATAGAAGTGTGGTTTTCACTCAAGCAGCTTCAGAGGGCAGACTGGAAATGGTTCGGATTTGGCCTGAAGTCAAGGAAGATGACACATATAATATTTTTCTGAAATATACTCTGCATTCCTCTTAGTCACACTTCAGATATCATTTTATTTCCCGGAGCATATGCAGCTAGCGACCTGCTTTTTAATTACATAGCAAATGTCATACAAATACTGTCCATGCAGTAGCAAGGGCAGGTTGTTGCAGATTACCTGGTAATTATCTTTCAAGTTACTGAGTAATTCAAAGACGAATTACCGTGTAATTTGCCGCCTGTAGATAGCATGACCAGCACTCAGGGTGGAAGACATGATCCATTCTTGTCTCACAGATGGAGCCAGGCACCTCTCAGTGAATGCACACATCTAAAGGAAAACACAGCCGACAAACTCATTCCTACCCCATGAACAAGAGGCACACTCCTGACCGGGAGCTTCCAGCTCATGACTTGCTTGTGGATTGCTAACAGTGATAATAATAGTATAATAATAATAATGTGGTAGCAATGACTCATTGCCTGCAGGAGCCTTACTAAGGGCCCACTTATTCTAAAGAAATCCTCTGACTCTTTTCAAACCTCCCATCAGCCATTTGTCTCAATGGGAGTGGGATTAACTGGATCCCAGCCATACAGGATGGAAATGTTATTTCTCTATAGAGAAGTGCTTTGATTTACATGGAGTCACACATTCATTAGGACTTTCAAGCTAGGTCAGAAACAACCATTGCTCCTTGGCTGCTCCACCCCCCAAACAGCCCGAGAGGAATCACAGCTAATCACAGACACACACTAGCTCTGACCCTTCTCACTTAATTTCATGGTAGGAGGCATCTCGTAATCTGTACCTTCTGGTCTCTCTTTTGGGTAGTTGCTTTAACTGTAACTTTTAACAGTCCTTGGGTAAAAACAAGAGGGATTTCATTTTATTGCAAAGGAGGGAGGGGAATATTAAGCTCATGCTAATGACAGCATCAACATGCATTGAACTGATGGGGAAAGTTTGGCTTGGTCCAGAGTGACATCACCAACCTGAGATGAAATCGGCTGAATGACGAGCAAAGGGTCTCTCCTGTGCTGCTCTAGGCTGCTTGTGATGTTCATGGAGAGCACAAGCCAGGCTGGGTGTCTGTTCCCACCTGAAGGTGCTAGAGATGTGATGACCTGGGATCCCCAGGTGATGTTCACCTTGGCATTGATTAGGCAGGAAGGTGGGATCATGCTGCACTTGAAGAGGCCACCTTGAAATCCAGCAGACGTCTTCCTACTGTGCCCCCTGGCTGTGGGAGCCTGTCTCCTGCCACATCAGGACAGACCAATGCTTCAGTGGTGTTCATGCTGTCTGAACAGATCACATGTAATCCAACAGCCTGCCTTGAGCAGCATCCAGGGCCGGATGCTCTGGGGAAAAAGGCAAAGCCACGGACAAATATGACTGTCACCCTTGATGACTTTTCCTCACTGCTGTATGCTAAGCTGTCTAGCTACCTTCACCAATACCTCCATCTGTCACCGTGTATTCTATTAAAGCATCACCAGAGTTTTTCTCTGTGATTTCTACTCTAGCTGAGTGAAGTTGACTTACTGGGCTTGATTGCCTTGGTTACTTACTTTGGCCTTCTCTTGGAGAAAAGCCAAACCAGATAGTCATATGGGCCTATTTTTTTTTAAAAAAAGGTACTATGACATGGTTATGGGAGGTGGATCTGACCTGCTAAAGCCGTTCTTGTCCAAGTGATTGTGTGGATTTACTACCTGATAGACCATGCAAATGGTAAAGAATATTTGCAAACAGAAAAGTTGTTTCTAATGTGGCTGTTCTCTCCCCTGGGGGATTGCATCCTGGAGCAAAGGAATTCTGGGGCAGAGATGTCTGTGAAAACCATGAAATTC
>NW_008824591.1:454268-456669 GCF_000699105.1 Pygoscelis adeliae
AGAGCTGTGAGCTGGAGCTGGATCAGGTCATGCCTGGAAAGTGTGGTCTACCTTTGGGTCTGCCTTCTTGGGATGAGCTACCTTTCTTCTCTGTTGGTCTGCTCTGTCTTGGCAGTCCCAAGCAGACCAGACTTGTTCCTGGTCCCTGGCTGGCTCCTTGGCGCTTCGGTGGTGTAAGTCATGAAGACTCAAGTATGGTAATCTGATGTCCACAGTCTTCAACTCTGATTCATGACAAAAAAAACTTTTTGGGAAGAAATCGTGTGCTTAATCAAGCTGTATTTCATGAGACATCTCTCTCCTATATTTCTGACAGCCAGCCAGAGTGCAGATGCACACTATGCAATATTAATACTAGTAAAGAAAGCCAGATTTCAAATTTTAGCCATACAACACACGTAGTCATGGCAGAGAGCTTGTGATAGCATATAAAGCTCAGGGACTGCTTTGCCTTTTCAAATGAATGCATAGAAAAATACTAGTTGTTCTCAAAAAAAATCCCCAAGAGAAATATATCGTATCACTACCATCCTCCACAGAAGCCAGAGCATCCTGTTGCATGTTAGTGTATAAACACATGTGAAGAGGAGACATTTTGTTTCAACAGGTTCTCAGTCCAGGGCTCAGCTCTGTGAAGATTAACAATAACGTTTGACTTGGGTTGTTGACCAAATCCTACAGGACAAGAACTAGGGAGTACCATTGGAACTGGCAAAGGAGTGGTGTACGACACAACAGAAAGCACTTCTTGACCTGGTGGGGATCAAATTGCTGGTAGCCTGCTGTCACTTGAGGCTGTGCAGGCAGACAACGTCAGCAGGCACAGAAAAGCATTAGACATATTCATGGGCAGCAAGTCCATAGAGACATATTTAAAGGGACAAGGCAGGGATGTCCTGTCAGGTATTTCTAATGCAACAGTTATAGATGCTGGGTGAATGCAAGGGGAACAGACAGCAGAAAGCAGCCGTGCTCATGTGCTCTCCTTAAATAGCAACTCTATTGCTGCTGCCAGAGACAGAGCCCTGGGCGAGATGGACTGTCAGTCTGACCCACTTCTTACGATTTTATGTATATAAATAATTCTACTGAAATAAAACATACAAATATTTGCAAATCAAGACTCAAATGAAGTTCATTAAATCGCTCATTCTTCATGACCTCCTTTGGCCCTGCCAAAGGAATTCTGGGAAGGAAGGAAGGAAGCAGACATGACCAGATATACAAGGACTTCAACCAGAACCAGAACTTGAAATGGAAACAGAAGTCAACACAGCAATGGCTCTTTTCTAAGACAGTTTGAGTGTCTGGCAGAGTCAAGTACTGAACTCTAAGGTCCCTCAGGACCTTTGGGGCATGTAAAGGAATCAGGATTTTTTTTTCTCCCCTTCACCTTGTAACAATTTACATCCATGATGGGGCTTCCTCCTTCAACCTGTGGTTATCCAGCAATTCTGACCACCTGGCCAAGCACCTATTGAAGACCTTTAGAAAGTCTAAATATATTGCACTCCCTCCACCTCTCTAAGCCATGCTGCAGTTTGTTAGTGCTTTAAGAATTCAGACAGGTTAGATAAGTAACATTTGCCTAGAGATGCGTTCATTTTTCCCTGTCATAGGGCTCGCTTTAGGTCAGTCATTGCCTCAGTTGTTTTTAGTGATCCTAAACTAAGGTTAGCACATCTCTGATTCCTGGGATTGTTCTTACCACCTTTCAAAGGAGCTATTCATCGCTGATTGTGGTTTGGCCCTGGGGGCAACACGATGTTGTTTTTAGTGCTACTGTCTATACAACAGAAGCTTTAGAAATCAGGAGTCACTTCAGGGGAAGTATTTCTTTATCAGTCTATGGTAAAGGCACACACAAAAATGTTTAGCATCTTTAAAATGCATTTTTTTAAGACCAGACTCCCTTGTCTGGCAGCAGGAACTGAGGCTACAAAGAAAGTTTTACCTATAGTAGGGTCTCGATAAGATCTTCAGGTCATATCAGGGCCTTTGGTATCAACAGTCCCCTTGACTGTGCACTGCAAATGCTGCCTCCACTTTTCTGACCTCCTGTCCTGGTTTCGGCTGGGATAGAGTTAATTTTCTTCCTAGTAGCTGGTTCAGTGCTGTGTTTTGGATTTAGGGTGAGAATAATGTTGATAACAGACTGATGTTTTGGTTGTTGCAGAGCAGTGCTTACACTAGTCAAGGACTTCTTGGCTTCCCATGCCCTGCCAGCAAGAAGCTGGGAGGGGGCACAGCCAGGACAGGTGACCCAAACTGGCCAAAGGGATATTCCATACCATGTGACATCATGCTCACTATATAAAGTGGGGGGAGTTAGCCGGGGGGGGGATGACCCCTGCTCAGGGACTGGCTGGGGATCGGGTGGCAGGGGGGAAGGAATTGCATT
>NW_008824591.1:456704-467260 GCF_000699105.1 Pygoscelis adeliae
TTTTTTTTCTCCCCCCCCCCCCCCCGCTTCCTTTTCTGTCCTATTAAATTGTCTTTATCTCAACCCATGAATTTTGCTCTTTTTTTCCCCCAATTCTCTCCCCCATCGCACTGCGGGGGGGGGACTGAGCGAACGGCTGTGTGGTGTTTAGCTGCCTGCCGGGTTAAACCACACCACCCCCCCAATGATCTCTTGTGTCTTGGTCTCTTGGGAGCAATGTGTCTGCATCCCCACCGAGCAGTTTGTTTTAATCAACCAGAGTCCCTGCGTTGATTAACCTCACTCAATGGGTGAAAGCCTTTAAAGAAGTGGTTTTAAACTTCCCAAAGTTCTCATGACTTGTCAGTGTCTCCTTCCTCATCCCCTTCTCCCTGCCCATTTCTCACCTCAATCGCCACAGCCTTTTCTCTTTGGCTTTAGAGTTTTCCCTTTTTCCTCTGCTGGGATATTCTCTCTCTCTCTCTTTCTCCCTCCTTCCTTCCTTCCTTCCTTCCTTCCTTCCTTCCTTCCTTCCTTCCTTCCTTCCTTCCTTCCTTCCTTCCTTCCTTCCTTCCTTCCTTCCTTCCTTCCTTCCTTCCTTCCTTCCTTCCTTCCTTCCTTCCTTCCTTCCTTCCTTCCTTCCTTCCTTCCTTCCTTCCTTCCTTCCTTCCTTCCTTCCTTCCTTCCTTCCTTCCTTCCTTCCTTCCTTCCTTCCTTCTTTTCTTTCCTTCCTCCCTTCTATGCCATTTATCCTCAGACTGTCTCCAGATCTCCCTGAAGACTGGGAAGAGGCAATTCATGCACATTTAAAAAGCAGTGGGCAGGCAAAGGGGCTAAATTCATCCTCGTCTGCCTGCCAAACTGCCAGATGCCCAGTGCTACCACCATTGCTATTCATGGGGTGCCTGCTCTGTGCTCCTTGGGTACGCCAAGGAGCATGGCCAGACCCCACAGAGCTTCCACGCAAGCACAGGAAGGGCCACGGGAGTCCTGGCCAGCTATCTTTACCCAGGAGAGCAGAGCCGACACAGACCAATAGGTCCTTCTGGAGCCGTGCAGAGCCTTGGATGAGAGCTGGAAATGCAACGGCAGGCCAGGGAGTAACCGCTGACCAGTGTACAGAGAACAGGAGCAATGAAACTGCCAGGAAGCAAGCTGACATCGTATAATTTAAAAATTTGAAAGGATGAAATTGGAACAATTAAGTTCTGATTGTCATCTTTTTTTTTGGGGGGGGAAGCATCTCCACCAAATGAAACCTGTGCCTACTGTCCACTTTTCAAGGAACAGAGTAACTGTTTTGCATTGACACAAATTTCACCTGGATTGCCTTTTGCACTCTGCGCTTTCTGGGAGTGTAAATCTCCACATTGACCTCTCCATAACTCCTGTCATGGTGAAATTCTTCCCTGTGGCATGTAGAAAGCAGAGCTCTGGTGAAGCTGTGTCATCCTCTACTATGTATAAAGTTGCCAAATAAGGACCTCCTTTTTTGCCCTGTGCTTTTCTTTGTGTCATATAAGTTTTATCTTGAATATGAAACACCAATATATCAAAGGACAGTTAAGACGGTATTGCTGTTCAGAAATAGATGATTGGTCAGGTATAGAGTCCTAGCTGGTTTGTCTCACCCATTTAAGCAGGAACATTTTATTGAAAGAGTTAAATTACTTTCTGCTGGAATGTGCCTATACCTTAGATACTTAGATTCATGCATGCAATTCATCATGCATGAATTGCCAAGATCTAAGTGGAGAGTAATTTTCTGTTGGAGAGCTGTGCATCACAGAAAGTCCCTTATGCACCTGTAAAACAAAGACCTTGAAGGGTTTCAGAATCCCCCAGGCTCTGGAGCACAGCCCGAGGCAGAGCCCTTTGCTCCAATGTGGCTCTCCATTTTGCTGTGATGGAGAATAAAGATGTCATCAGCAGTCACGTGCAGAAATGGAGCATTTCTCAGTCCCAGCTGAAGGAGGAACACTCCTGTGACAATGAAATAAAATCAGCAATTCCCAGTAGTATATGCTACTGCCCACTGCCCCACTGGGTTTTCAAGAAAAAATCTCCCCTGCTCAATGGAATGCTCTGCTGTCCATGGACCTCAGAAAACATTATTGGAACAGGGTTTTTTTTTGTGAAATCAAAAAACTAATGTTGAAATGCCATCCCAAAATTCTTTTTACAGGAAAGAGAAAAGAATCCTCTTCGCTTTCCTTTAGACATTTTTTTTTCAGGTTTATGCACTTTTTTATTTGCTTCTCTTAAAGAAAAGCTGTAGCAGAACAAACCCCTTGGTGTTACATGACTGGCCTCCACATCACATAGTGTACCTTTGACAGTATGAGTAATAAGTTCCTCCCTAGTGCAATGCTGCTCTTGCATAGCAAACTCCTGTTAGTTCTCTCTATTTATTCTGTCTTATCTTTCTCAGATTTCATCACTTTCTTGTTATGTTTGCTCATTTAAGTCATTAAAACCACTTTGTTTTTTCTCTTTCCATGTTTAGCCCTAGGAAATCAGCGAAGCCTGTGTAATCGATTTAGCATTTAATTTCCCTGAAACACCCTCTTTCCTACTATGTGTCTGTGGCCCTGAGACATTTCCATTTCTGGATGGATTGGCTGGTGTGAGAAGGAAATCTGAGCCAGCTCACAGCTTTGAAAGACAATGGGGAATGCTTCTCCACCTACACTGCAGGTACTCTCTGCTGCTTGCAGTTGCGTTGATGTGTTAAATGCCTGTTTCAGTGCTGCATTGGGCAAAATGGGCAGCAGAAGAGATAAATATCTTGTAAGCAACTTCTGGTCTTCTACATTTCAGTTCTTACCTACTGTAGTGCGAAGAGCTGAGCACTCTGTTGCTTCCATGTTATAAAACTACTTGATGGGGGATTGGGGGGGAAAAAAGTAGAAGAGAAAAGCAGACATATCCAAGTCGTTTGGCTTTGCCTCGTTTCTCACAACCTGATTTCCACAGAGGCATTAGCACAGCTTCAACATGGAGGTACCAACAGTACTCCAACACGGATATCAGCCCCTCTCACGTGAGATGTCCAGGCTCCAAAGACCTTCCCAACTCCTCTTGGGTCCTTTCCCTCCAGGATGTCATATTGCATGACCCTTTTCAGGAACCAGTCAAGCTCTGGCTTAAAATGAGGTGGGTCCCACAACTCCTGCCCTACTTCTTCACTGCCCCAAGTCCTAGAAACCTCCTTGTAATTTCATGATACGTTTGTACTTATCTCCTTGTGTCACCATGGTCCTTAAGTTTAAATGCCTTGCAAACCTTCCTGATCTTTTACTCCCCGGTCTATTTACAGATTTCAGTCTTTGTTCGGCTGGATGAGAGAGTCAAGTATTTGGACTTCTCTTCTGGAGACAGCTATGAGGGTGTAGCTGTCTTGCCAAATCTAAGGCCAGTTTTCAGGCTGACAGAGCTTCATTTGTCTTACCCAGACAAACCAGACTAAACCAAAAGCAGGTACTGTTTCCCTTGATACATCCCCTCTGCAGAGCACCTCCATGCTGCTGTTAGATGAATCAGGGCATGGTCTCAAACCAAACCTGCCCCTGCCTGGAGATTCCTCTCACTTTTGCGATCTCTGAGACCTCCTATGGCTTTGGTGAACAGAGTCAACAGTGAACAGAGCCCTTCCCTGTCCCCCAGCATCTTCTGTGTCTCCTCTGACAGAGGGTCTTTGTTGAAAATGGATTTAAATGGATTTTAAAGAGGAGGATATTTAAAAAAAAAAACAGACAAAAGAAATCCCAGCTGAGCCCATTACACATTATTGAGTTAAATAAGAGGGATTTTACACAGCCTGTAATTGGGTTTTAAATCATGGTTCTAAGCAGCTGCTGATCTCTAGAAAGCTTCAGAAAGGTGTGGATTAGGCACAGTATAGCACACCATGAACAGAGTTCCCACATGCCATGAATGGGCAGAGTTACAATCCAGATTTTATATCTGAAGAAAGAATTTGCTGACTGCTAATCACTGCTGATTAATAATGTTTTCACAAAGTCACCGCAGAAGGTTTGCTAGTCTTGTCTAGAGAGTACCAGACTTTGGCCAAGCAAAGTCCTTTATCCAAAAATATATTTGTCTAGAAAGTGCAATTATTATTCTTAGGAATGCCAGGTATGGATGCCCATATTTCTTGTTCTTGTTAAGTGCAAGTTGTTCTACGGATAAGAAGGCTAAAGGGTACAAGATAGGCAAGGTTTGTCAGGACAGATAATATCTTCAATTAGACCAAAACCAGCATTAGAAAATTCAGACAAACTTTCAGACACGGAAGCAGACGTGAAGGAAACCCATGTGTGCAATAGCTGACAATGTTTTTTCTGTCCATTTATCACAGGAAAGATATCACACCTCCCTGAAAACCTTGTTTTGTTTAGTTTAATTCCCGTTAAAAGTGGATTAAGCTAGAGAGAAACAAGGCAGAATTTTTTCACAATGGATATGTCCACAGTGTGAATCACTTGCTGCTTTCTGAGTCAGACAGCACTGCTTAACAGCAACCTTTTGCTTTTATCAATACCAAAGCCAAATCACTTGTGCTAAAATTATTTCAGCTTTCATCTTTGTGTTTGACTGTGCCAGAGCGGTATTACTGAATGATCCAGTTACCGGGATAAGGGTCCCTCTGAACATGTGGGTAAGAGGATCTGCCTTTAATATATTGGAGTCAAATAGGCTTTCTGACAGTTTGAAGTCCATATCCTAAAAGGAAAGGTAACATTTCTGGCAGTGTTGAAACCTGGCACTTTTCTCCAGAGAACATCATTTTACTCCCAATAATCATCAAGTAATTATGAGTAACAAATGATTTCCTAGAAATCAGGATCGAGTAGTGAATGACAGTCAATATTCCAACAGGCTAAATTATTTGGCTACAGAGCTCATAAAAAAGAATCAGGCCAGATCCAGTTTCTAATAACTACAGAGAATGATCAAACCTCCCTGTTACGACAGATGCAGATGGAACAGATTGTTCCTTCAGACTTCTGCTCTGCCAGCAGAACCAGCATTTCACTCAGCTCTGCAAGACTTTTACTCTCATGCAATTGTAGTAGATGTATACTTCATTTTTAGAGTACAACAGGCAGGTGGGATTTTCTGAGGGGTTATATCTGCTAAGTGATGACAGGTAGCAAGGAAATACTGTGGTGAGCAAAATAAAAGAGCAAAATATCAGTATGAGTGGGTGCTGCTTTGTGCTGCATTTATAAGTATATAAGCAGTTCATTAAAATAAGGCCAGCTGCCAGGGCTGAGATGAGACGTGAACTTGCACGGTGAGGTTGTCGTCCATCTCTCATACCCTTCACCATTTGCCACAACAGGGCCACAGCAGAGCTCATGACTGGGATTTTCAAAACTAGAAGCCCACCAGTGGAGCTGGTAAGAAGCTGCTTAGTCACTAGAAAAGGCAGAAAACTGGCTGTGTCAGATTAATTGTCGGAATTTAACATGTGCCATATTCAACTTTTCAGCATCCCACCACCCCATGGAGGCTTCAGCCTGAGTCGGGCGCCCTGTTGGTGGGCGACGGAGGTGGACACACACCTTAGAGTAAGGTTCTCAAACACTGTCACGCTGAGCTTGCCCAAGCCTGATGGTAGGAATTTGTGAGAATAACAATATCAGTCACAGTCCCAAAGGAATTTAGGTGCCTGTCACCACACAAAGTCTCCACCATCCTGCCTGAACAACTCAGTGGTTCATCTTGACTAACGGTAGATTGAGACCTTTCCTCTGCTGAATGGCACATGGACCGTGTGTCTCACCTCCCAGATGGGGCCTGCACTAGTGAACTCAGGAGCGCAGGGAAGTGTCTTTCAATCTCTCCTGCTGAGGCAACTCCACAGCAAAATACTCAGATGCTTATTAATGCACAGGTTGATATCCAGTTCTCTCTCCAGCTACACGTGTCCTAACACTGAGATATAAAGTCACATTCCCAAACCCAGTAAGCATCACTATTTCCACACCAGTGGACTGCGGGTAGCCTGAAGGTCTCTGACACTGTCTCTTTGGCATACAAGTGAGCAGCATTCACTTAGCAGATGACCGACAGCTTTCCCACATCTCCACTGCACCCACAGTGCTGGTGAAAGCAGGGAAGAAGTGTGAAATCATGCTTCAAACACACTGCAGGGTGGCCACCTCAAGCCACAACAGCACAGATTTTCATCTCACATGGGACAGGCAGTGGTGGAACAGGGAAAGGAGAAGGGCTGCCAAGTTGGACACCATACAAAACCAGCATCAGGGATGTGGCAAGACATTTCCCACTTGAAAAGCAAAGAAGGAAGATCTCATGCTTTTGCATCTGTGTCAGCGTGATGGGACTGCCCCTGGCTGAACAAGTTGCCAGCCCCTGACAATTATAGCCCTGGTAATCCGCATCATTCAAGGAAGATGAAGCACTCGGGTAAAAATAGCAAGTGGGTCAGAAGGAGGTTATAGAAATACCAGAGGATTATTCATATTCCTTCAGGTAGCTACAAGAAACAGTTTAAACACAAGAGTGATGGATTAAAGGTGTCGTTGACAGAAAGAAATGACTGTCCAAGGTCTAAGCCACATTCAATCCTCTTTCTTTAGATGTACAAGCCAAAGCCTTTGTCAAAAGGAGCCGGCCATAAAGAGGTAGCAAAAAGTAGCACACATGGTCCTTCGTGCCACCGGTGATCTGAGAGCAAAGTGGGGATATAAACAAGAGGTTCAAGTTGCCTCGTCCCAGGCAAGCTCCTCTACCATACTGCAACTTGCCCTTTCTTTGCACACATGGGTCTGAGCAGGGACACTGCTGGGACTATGGAGAGTAGCAGACTCGAGACCTAGAGAGTTTTAAAAACTGTCTCCTGTCTTCAGAGCAGAGCAGAGTTTGTTGGGGGAGAGTGTCAAAGTGCAATTAAGAAATTATATTTCATGCATTCACTGTCCTGAGTGAAGATAACAGGCAGACACAGAAAACATAGACCATATATTTAGAAATGCCTGCCAAAGCTTTCTACTTGTGTGTTTTGGCCTTGGTTTCTCAGTCACTTTAATTTCATCTGTCACAGGAAGATCCATCTGTAAACCTTATTAGATTAAAACTAACGTAAGACAGATGAAGCCAGAAAACTGTTTTTCTGCCTCCTCAGGATATATATAAAAAAAGAGCAATGTGGGGGTTTTAAAGCAAATTTGCTTAATCGACATCAAAAGAGCACAGAGCAGAAGCTGCCAGAACTGCTTATGGGTTGCGACAGGATGCAGTGGCCTCCTGTCCTGGCTGAGCTGCACTGAAGACCTCCCTGAGAGCCAAGGCTGAGCCCCCAGCGCTGCCAGCATCCCCGAAAGGCACCTCACCAGCTGGGATCCCACATATCCAGGCAGGGCCATGGCTGTAGCTGAGCTGGAGACCAGCACTCCTACAATGTAGCTCAGGCCAGAACTGAAGGTCCATGGCTGAGCTGAAATAGGTCCCTGGAACCCATGGTCAGGGGTGTGGGTGGGGACCCCAGGTCGGTCAAGGCCATTAAGGCCCATTAGTGTCCTCAGGGCCCTGACAAGCTGGCTACCCAACAAGACCCTGACCACTTTTTCATTGCTGGAAATCACGATGCACTGTTCACAGGGGCAGTTTTATATGTGCAATACAACATTTCGGTCTTCCTTTAAATTCTCCATGCATCCACCTTTTGCAGACAGTCCTCCTCGCTGCCTTGTCATCAGCCGGTGTGTGACACATCCAGCTGTGACTCACGGCAGCATAGGGGAGAGCGGCTTTTAGGGTGCTGGCTGGTTTGCTGCGGGTGGTCACCACTGACACGTCTTGTTGGACAGTGATGAGCTAATGAGCTCCCTGGGGACATCAGATGCCTCTGGGGCCAGCACCATCTGCCAGAAAGTGTTGAAAAGCAAGGGATGCTGAGAGTCTAGACCAGGTCTCATTTGAATGTCGGCTAGGGGAGCGTTTGGGGCATCTTTGGTACTAATAACTTTTAATGCTTTTGTGTATGTGCAGCAGAAGGCAATGTATTATCTCTGTGAATGCTGGGCAACGCAAGCATGAGCAAGTAATGCTCCTACAAGGTTACCTTGCCAAGACAAAAGACCCCAGAGAGAAGAGGGACACTCCATCTTGGATCATCTCCCCTTTGCAGTAAAAAGATGACCTTTTAGGCCCTAAATTTCCCTAAAAGAGTTGAAATATTGCCAGAACAGTAAGAATTGACCTGGCAGAGCACTGTCCCCTAAAGGTTTCCCTAGTTGAGCACAGAGTGATTGACCCTGAGACAGAGAAAGGCAATGGGAATACTGGAGGGAATGGAAAAGCTGCCTTAGGAGAAGAGGTGAAAAAGGCCCTTACTTCAGTCTGAAGTCTGAGAGACAGAGCCCTGGGCTACATGGGCCATCACTCTGACCCAGCAGGACTTCTCTTGGGTGAAATGAATGGCGTTATCTTTCCTTCTCAGTCCAGGAAGGTGTGAAATCAAATCTTCCAATATGATTCCACGAAAATCACGTTCCCTGGCACTCTTATCTCCTGAGTGGGAAAATGGCCCAGTGAATCCACAAAAAAAAACCTGGAATCTGAGCTGCACCAAAACTATACTTGAATTTAGATCTAAGATTGCAAATATTTCTGGTGGAGACAAAGGTACTTCAGGCAAAATAATTCCTGGAATGTCAGAATATTTCGCCCATTTTTTGTCAGTGATAAATTTTGATGTTTCATTTTAGAATGGCTTTTTTTTTTTCCACAGAACTGACCACCATTTCTCTCTAAAGGGATTAGAAAAAAAGTTGAGCAACCTGAAGATAAAGTCTAGCATGCTGAGCTATACCCAAGCAATTCTCAGACCGGCCTATTATTTGCAAGTCTCTGTCCCAGAGCAGCACAAGGGGCTGGAGCAGAGTCTAGCCCCCACAAAACTTGCTCCAGCACAACCCAACAAGGGCTAACAAAGTCTCCATAGCATGTAGTTACTCCTTTGCCTAGACCAGCACTTTTTATAAAATCTTGGGTTTAGATCTAAAACCCATGTCATCTCTGTGTCTTCCCATTCCTAAAGACTTTACTCATGTGGCAGACTCCAGTGTAGGACAGACATGGGTTAGCCTAAAGTGAGCTAGGGGGAATTCCCAGAGCTACAGCACTGGGAATATTTTGGCTATGGTCTCCCAGTTGACAGTGTGGGCTAATTCATCTAACCACAGTGCAGAATAACATGACCTTGAGCTCCAAACGCTTGCAAAATGTTGCTCTTACTACCTCAATTTGCTCATTTTAAGTTAGTTCAGGTGTCTCCAGCCACTCTATAGCCAGTAGAGTGGATGAAGTCAGAAAGTCTCAAGATGTTAAACATGGGACCATTTTGGCATTTCCTATTCTTTGTTCATGGGAATGTGAAGCAAATTGAGTGGTACTTTCTAGGTACCATGCAAACCCTTTGAACTCCGTAGCAATAGAAAAGATACTAAATTACTTCCTTCATATTTCTCGTATTTATCAGGTTTCAAGAGAGATTACTTATCTGAGAACCTAGTTGAAACAAAGTAGACACACTACAGCTCACCACCCAGCAAGTCACAGTCAATAGGGAATAGGTCTGTTCATATCACCTCCAACCATGCCTTGGGATGGGCATAGAGAGAGCTCAGTATACAAGATGTGGTTCAATGGTACTATGTAATGACAACTTCCCTCAAGATAGTGGACTACGACCAACTTACTGACATTTCATAGAATCATAGAAAGATTTATATGATCTGAAGAGAAACCAGAGCATATCTGCAGCACTGTCGTGGCAGAATTCATTTGCAGGAGTAGTTTCAAACTTCGGAGCTGAGCCACTAGCTCTACCAAGTCCAGAACTGAGAGACTTCAGTGTCACTAATGACAGTGACCTACAAAGCATTCTCAAATATCCCTGGCATAAAGCCCCAAAGGGCTTTCCGTCTTCAGTTTGGTATCTAAATGCTGCTGAGATTTTAAAAATGTACATTGTCCCTCAATGGCTAAAATATTTCTCTTCATGAAGGATGGGACAGCATCACTTTGGACCTGCAGAGAACAGTGCGTGGGGACTGTGTGCTGGTGGACTCTGAGACCCAACTTGGTAGAGCAGCCTCTAAAATATTGAAATACTTTGACCAGAATTTTTCAGTTAAATACTTTAATGTTTCATTTTGGAACAGCATTTTTATGGCACAGAACTGACCTCTATTTCTCTCTGAAGGTATGAGAAAAGGGTTGAGTAACGTGAAACACCTGGGACTGAGAGCCCAGCAGGGGACACTCAGATGGAGATCTGCTATGGAGATCTGACCCTGAAAATCAACAGTGCTTCAGGGAATGTGCGATGGGGCTGAGGAGAGCAGAAGCCCTCAACACCCTTGTTGGACTAGGAAGGAAGAACAATGACATGCTTTTTCCAGTGAAAACGAAGGGAAGGAGAGAGACAAAGGGCACAGGCTCCTTATCAGGGAGTAAGCAGGGGTGTGAACAGAGGGCATACCAGCCACTCTGGCAGCTGCTAATGAGCACAATCTTATCTAGTGTGAACTGTGAGC
>NW_008824591.1:467371-486847 GCF_000699105.1 Pygoscelis adeliae
AAGAGAAAGCTGCCCTGGTGGGGTGTTCCCCACATTCCCTCTCCTCTTCCACAGTGTGGGTGTGTGCATGCATGGCACACAGTTAGGCAGGACAGGCTCTCTGCCCTGCCTGCCCCACAAGATGTTGACATGTTCATTCTGAACAATTTACAGGAGATCTCCAAATGCAAGCTCTGGGCATCTTCATTTCAGATACCAAGTCATTTAGACCCTTCAACACTCCTCTCAGGCACCTAAATGCTCTGTGCAATCCATGGGAAGAGAGGCATCCACAACAGTGTTGCATTAGGGCTGCAGTCCCACATTTCCCATCACTGACAGTTGTTCCAGAGGTTCCTGCACAAGGAGGTGCTGGACTCTGCAGGTCTCCCTGTGGCAGTTCACGTCGCAGTGTCACCCTGGGCCAGGCCCTGGTGACAATGTCAGCCAGCTCATGGAGCACCATGCACAGTGCTGCACCTACCATCACTAATGATGTTGGGTATACAAAAGCAAGACAACCTGGCAGCCCAGCATGAAGAAAGCTTTTGTCCCAGTAAATGATGCAGATGACAAAAATGTATCTATGCACAAGTGCCTGCGTATGTGTAGCTACTCTCCTCTGGTGCATCAGTTCGTGACAAGCATCTGCTCAGAACCATGGTGAGTCCATGTTAATCTCTGTGTGCCCACGCCTACATTGGTGAGCTATGTGGGGTAACATATGTGTCTGCTTGTATGGAAGGTACATGTCCATACGTGTTCAACTGTGCACCCAGGTGGTAGATGGTTATTTGGTGAGGTCCTTAAACAACATTTCGTATCTATTTCCTTCAGCAAAATAGATATATTTTTAAATTAACCCAGAAGCTAAATGTAATTCGCACATTGAAAGCAACATTCAGTATGTCTGTGCTTCAGGACAAGCCTTGGAAAATATGGAGTTTCATCTATAGGCAGGACTCTCTTTGGAAAGACATTTTGAAGTGCTTTTCGCTTTCCCTGTGCTCTATGGGAGTTCAGGAAACAGACTCCAGTCCCTTCTCTCCTGATGGCAAATGTGTATCTTTCAGCAATGTTGGCTTCAGATTTTAAAATATCAGTTGGATATGCCGTCTTAAATTATCTCACATTTGAATATATTGGTATTTTTAGTTACTCATTCACAAGTGTGGCATCCAAAATTATGCTGGGACCTGCTCAGAGCATTATCTAAGGAGCGCACAGTGCAGAGTCCAGCCTCAGCGGCGTATTGCATCACACAAGCTGCTAAGTCAGGCACCTCATCCTGAGTCTGCTGCTGCAGTCCGCAGAGAGACCAGCACGGGCAGAGGCAGCGCAGAATGGGAGACCTGCTCGGGTCTTGGATAACCCTCCAGAAGAATCCCACTTTCTCCCACAGAGTGCAGAGGGAGAAAGCACCGAGCTGGCCAGCTGGGGTGGGAGAGGGTGGGCAGAGGGAAAGCTCCCAGTGAGACACAAGTGGGAGGAGGACACAGGGGGGCAATTTAGACTGGACATCCCTGTATTGGTCCTAAGAGTGCATGCACAGCCTTCCTCTGAGTTGACAAGAGGGTTCCCCTGAGGATGTAGGGGAGAGTACAGACAATATATTAATTTATTCTCTGCTCAACATCTCTCAACACGATTGTTCTCTCTGTCTGCACCCAGAACAGGCCACAGTGCTGGGACAGTGCGCATTTAGAGTTCAGCCTTTATTGCTTTGGCTTTGATTTTCCAGATCTTTTCTTTGAATGTCGTCTCCAGAGAAGAGTTTATAACAGCATGTTAAGCATGTTACTGTCCAGACATAGTCCTGAAAGACACGGCTCTTGGGTACTCACCTTGTCTTGGCCAAAGGTTTCCTTTATAACCTCACCTTTGAGCTCACCTGTAAAATTACTGATTTGAGCCATTCAGCTGTTACCGAACAGAAGGCTGGATCCTGCCTAACACTCTGCTGAGATTTATTTCTGCAGAAACCCAGTGTTAGTCCAGCACTCCTGAAAGGTTAGGCAGGGCTTGCAGATTTTTGTCGCACTGAGGTACAAGGGCTGGTGCAAGACTAACCATGTTGACACTGACACAACTAGGTTGGATAGGAAGAGGGAAGGTATGGTGCTTGTGCTCGGGCCAGGCAGAGGTGTTTTTAAAGCATTTATAAGAACCAGTAATAACTACCCAAACATACTGCCTTCCAGCCACATGCTGTACCCAGAGACCCCTTCTCATGCAGTCCTCCCACAGCTCTGACCCACTGTCGCCTGGTTTACCACCTCCATGGTTTCTACACCAAACCCCTAACGACAGGTTAGCCCAAGTGTGACAGAAGCTGGTCAAGCAGCCCATGGAGGATATGTGCTTCCCGTGCACCCCCTTCTTCCATGGAAACCTGAAAATTAAATTCCTCAGACCCTGAGAGAATCTCAGATGAAAGACAAATACGGAAATTAGCCCAGAGGCTTGGGACAGCATGCACAGAAATAATTTAGTTTGAAATAAGTTTCACTCGTGTTTGTAGTTTTTAGCGGTGCTCCAAGACCCGGGTGCGGAGGCAGAATTCCAAGCAACAAACAGTGTTTGAAACAAATCTTTGAGGGCTGCCTTTAAAGATGAGCCCTCCAGGTCTCTATTCCCCTCAGAGTGGGAGAGGTGACTTGAATTACGTCTCCTGGCACTAGTCATGTACGTACCTGTATATTTATAATCATAGACTTAGAGCAAAACACAGAATTATATAATTCTTTGTGTACTCACATTGCAGAGCTCTCATTATTACTCTGTCTTGACTAGATGCACTGGGCAAATGGACAAGAAAATTTTGGGATAGAGTTTTTTGCCGCTTTTAAGTTTCTTTTTATTTCTTTCTCCCTTAATGTTGAGAGAAGTGCTCATAGCCTGATCAGTGCCCAATATATAGGAGCTCACTTCCTAGATGACAAACTCATACACCAGAATCTCTTCACTATCAGGGGCACAAGACCTCCCTGTAGTTATAAAGCACATGGCTACACTGCCCAGGACTTCAGGACCAGAACTGGTGAATGACATCAGCATGATCTTACGCATCAGCTAAGCAGAGTCAGCATAGCCTGGAGCACTGTCTTCTCCTAGGGTCACACTGCTGGACTGGTGAGCTGTCACCATGCTACCCATTGAGCTGTTCCTTTGTGAAATGGGGGTAGAAATGTTTCCAGAAGGTCCATATGGAGCCAAGAAGTATTTTCAGTCAGCTGAGAATAAGCACTTCTACTTTGCTTGGACAGAGCAGTGGCAACCTGTGCTCTGGTGCTATGGCCTTCACGTTTTCCACGTTCCTCCTGGCACTGGTGAGGTTTCACTGACTTCAGTGCAACTTACTCCTGATGTGTATTGGTGCATGAGAGGGTATCCAGGAGTTTCACCATCTTATGGGGAGAGAAACTCATACAAGGTGATGAAGGAGCCATCTACTATCCTGTTGCACCATGAGAATGGAAATAAAATACATTTTAGAAAACTTTCTCAATGGCATTGAAACTGGAGCATGCTCTCATATGGGCATATGTGAATCTCTCCCTGGCAAAGTCACTGCTCCCTGGCTATTTGATATGCTCCAGCCAGAAATCTCATGTGCCAGGCAGTACATAGCCTTAAGAAGACATCAAGCCAGCCAGACCTCGCATGGTCTCAACTTTTAGGAGGGCAAAACCCATTCAAGCATCTGTAGAGTTAGTTATATTTTATTAAAATGATGCTGGAGAATAAGGCACAAGAGAGGATTTCTCTGAGGGAGAGACATTTGTGGGCCAGGAGAGCTGATGTGAAGTGATGTCCATGAGTGACAGAAGGAGGTGTGGGGAGGATGTGCTCTTGGGTGGACTCCTCCAACACCACCTGGGTTGGCAGCTGAGGAAAGGTGTGAGTATGTATGACAGTGATGTACATGGGAACTAAAGCAGGACACCACCTGAGAGCTCCAGAAGAGGTAGAGAAGCATTGTTACGAGACGCTCTGAAATAAGAAAAGGGAACCACCTCATCATGCTAGGAGTTTTAATAATTCTCTGGAAACGAAGACTAAGATGAAAGGGGAACATATTTTGGCTTGTGCCTAAATTAACTATTTTCTTTGACTGCAAGCACAGGACTTGTGGCCGCTGCATGAAATGCGACAGGAATGTAATGGATCTGCCTGTCTTGATTCAGCACCCGTGAGGACAGGCAGAGGCCCCATGACCTCATAGGTGTTTTCCATCTCTCATTTCTCTGACTCCATGATAGAATGAGACAGGAGGCATTAAAAAGTCATCTGAAGGGAAAAAGCTTTCCCATTACACCAATGAAAAATACTAGCCCCAGCAGGAGAAGGCTGTCAAAGACGCCCAGCCTGAAAGCCTTAATAAAACCTGTCTTCTGAGCAGCTGATATCCCTCTCCCTACAACATGTAAAGCTGCAAAAGCTGACAGCCAAGGCAGCAATCGGAGCCTTTGGCTTGGAAAGCAGGGGCCACTTTGTTGTTGGCTGCAAAAGATTCTGGGGAACTTGAGCTTCTTGAACACTTCTCATTCAAATGAAAAGTGCTGACATACACTGGGTGGAAGGAGTCTTTTTTTCTCCCCTTTCCTCTGCCAGGTCTCATCCGTCTTGCCTTAGTGAAAGGAAACAGCCTACCCAACACCAAACTGTTCATCAGTTGGAACCAACAAGTCACATTGCTTTTATTTATTGTCTCTCCTGCACCACCTGCTTTTTCTAAGCATCACAGATACCACCTGGCTCCAGTCCTTATTTCCACATTACAGCAGAGCCTTCCACTTTCTCAAACATCAGGCAGGTGAACCACTGCCCACAGAAAATAAGTTACAATACCAGCAGTGTAAGGCCAACATGGTTGCAACGTGCATCCCAGGCTTGCAGTTCAGGGACAGTCAACACAGTTCATGGGAACACAGGATAATTCATGTGGGAAGGAACCTTAGGACATGTCTAGACCAACCTCCTGCTCGGTTGTTACATGCCATCACCTACACCATTGTCTCTGGCCATCTGTTCTGTGGTCAGAGATCTCCAGATGCCTAGCACAGAAGTATTTTTCTTGGAACAGGGGAGCCATCATGTCTACAGTTCCCAGCAACTTCCAGCCTGGCAAACTAACAGCAACCTTGCTAGCCTTTGCCTCAGTTTTTCAGGATATAGCCCTTTCTACTCAAGAGTTTCCATCTTTCAAATGATTCTCCTCTTGTATCAGCCTTAGGCATGTATCAGTTGTATCTCCCATCTTTGTGATCCTGGTCATCTGGTGTCCCTTGTTCTCAGAACAAAAAATAAGTGAAGAAACTGTAGTAGAGACATGAGCCTCCTGCTGTAGGAATCACCTCTTTTGAGGGAACTTGGGGAAGAACCCCCTCCATTTCCAAAACAACCTCCCCACACCCCACCATAGGCTATATGCCCCCAACCCTACTCCCATTTCACAGGAAAATTCAGGAGTGACAAATCTCTGCTGTTCCATGAGAGGGCAGTGTCGTCTGGAAGCAAAGCCTCCACTGAAAACCGTAGGGATGTCTGGGCAGGAAAAGGCCGGGACTGATGGGGGAAGTGTCCCAGAGCCTTTCATAAGGATGAAGTCAGTCATGTTCTTGTGGACTTAAGAAGACTCAGACCCCCAGAATTTACTAGAGATGAGATCCTCTCTACATTATTTTAAAGTCTGGAATGGAGCTAGAAATCTCTTTGAAACACTGGTGAAGAAAGAAAATTAAAGAAAGGAGGTTATTATCTATTAAATTCTGTGGGATGCTTTTGTACAGAGCAGGTTCTGAAGGACTCTTCTGGGTTCTCTTTAGAAATCCTGCCTCTTGCTGAACTGCCTTAGCTTTGTACTACTGGAGTTTAATCAGAGGGGACACTCCGCTCATTATGTTTTTCACAAAAGCTCACTGAGGTTCCTGGCACGTCATCACATCTTCAGAAGAGACCTCGATACCCTGCCTGCTGGGAACTGAAGGTGCAAAGGAAAATCTAGGCCAAGCACCCTGGGAGTATTTCATCCCTGAGTACCACTGAGACAGAAAAAAGCATCCTAACTGGTTAACTTCTCTTTGTCTGGAGCTCCAAGTAGGGTCATCTGGCTTCCCAGCAGTTCACCTACAGAGGTCCTATCCCATATTGTCTCTCCTGCAAACATTTTCCACTATATAAATAGGCCACAAGTCAAGAAGTTGCTCCTGAGAGAGGTTACACCACAAGTAGCAGCTGTCTTCCAGCACAGCTGGGGCTCATCCTGGGTTAGTTTCTCTGCTTTCTCTCCTCCACCAAGAAGCCATGGGACATGTGTGGCGTAGCTAAAGAGGCCAGACACTGCGATGCTTTGGTACCTTCCTTCAGAAATTATCCTACATGTAGGAGAGGAAGGGAGGCTGTCTCCACTGACTTCATCTTTGCTCTGAGACGTGCAAGTAAAGAGGATTTGACTCTATCCTGCAAGCAGTCTCTCTGCAAAGGGGAGATATCCTCTTCTGTGGGAGGAAGGAAACTTCCTCCTCCCTCCCCCATCATGACAGAGCAAAGGGTAAACCATGAACACTCTCCTTAACCATACACAGCCACAAGAAAGACATAAAGAGATCTCTGCTCCTTCAAGCTGCTCTGTGGTGTGGCCCCAGGCAGCTGCAGCTCACGTTATTGGAGACCCTCTCCTATAACCTGCTGGTATCTGCCTCATCAGGTGACTTCAGGCAAGTTGCTGCCTCAGGTCCACTGTCTTACAAAAGGAACATTGCTACCACCCCACACTTTAAAAAAAGCATGGAGACCTAGAGGGACGTGGCACAGAAGGGGTAGATATGATCACTGTGCCCACAAAGTGAGTGCTTCCCATTCAATTGCCTAGCAGACATGCCATGGGGATGCCTTTGGAGATGCCTCTGAAGGCTTCTGCTGACCATGTCCCGCCTGGTACGCAGCACGTGTGGTTATGTAATTTATTTTCCTCTCTCTTTTAAGAGGTCCTGAAGGCACCAGTGCTAATGGAAAAACAGAACAAGCAGGAGGGCAGGGAGGGGCAAACAGATGGTCATCTCTCCAGCAGTGAGGCTTTTATTTGTCAAACTGCTATGAGATCATTCTAGGAAAAATAATATCAACAAAACAGGGAACAACCTCAAGTTTCTTCAATGCTAGTGAGCCTGTTTTCAGTGGACTGCTCTCCTCCTCATTTTTTTTCATTTTCCTTCTGTAAAGCTATTTCTTTCAGCTACTATACACACTCTGCTCTACAAATTCACTTGACCTTCAGGTCTTTGGAGTGTCATATAGCACCATTCCTCTGTGCTGTGGTTCTGCTGCTCATGTGGCCCCTGAGCTCCAGTAGGGATTGCATCTGCCAAGGGTGCGGTGTGGCCAGGGATTTGATTCCCATGCCAAGGTACTCACACATAAGCATACGCGAGTTTTTATAAGATTATGCTGAATCACTTGCCCAACAATGCTGGAGGGATCCCAAAGCTATTAAGACCTTGTGTCATGGGTCTTTGAAACTGCAATCAACGTCAGTTGTTTCAAATCAACACTGCTGGGGTAGATTTCCAAAAAACTTTTCAAACATTTATTTTTTAAGTAACTATGAGGCACTTTCCAGTGACATCTTCCATGTGAGGAGGTTCAGCTGCCAGCAAACCCCAGACCTTGGTCTTTTTAAGATGTTGCTTGGTGTGGCTGGTGACACATTAGAGCAGATGACTGTGCAGTTCAAATTTCCAGTGGTTGGAAACTAAAAATCAAAGGTAGGAAACACTGGAATTGAGTGAACTGTAAGGTTGATCAACCATTGTCAGAAATCCCTAGGTTTTACACAAAAATACAAAGGACCACAGGTTGTCACAGGTGATCCCATTTCTTCTGGCTGAGCAAAACTGTTTTCTAGAAACACCTCCTAATCTTGGTTTGAAGTTAAGTAATAGGTTCCCAGCATGTTGCCCACAAGATCCTCTGCTGTTACTCATAACCACAGGATTATGAAGACACCAAATTTGCCACCACTTAAAGCCCAGATTGGCAGGAAAAGCCAAACGCAGCCAGGCCCACAGCATGTTACTTGCCCAGTACTTTAACCTATGGGTCAGAGAAGGCTAAGACTCTTGCGTTAAATGATGGAAGCTGGCCACACCTCTGGCTGAGGCACCTCACTAGTTAATCATTATAGCCATAACCACAAAAACAATGGTGGCAGCAAGGCAGCATCATACAGCTTATGAGTACAGTGCAATGTCTCTTCAGTACATGAAGAAAGGACAGCTTGGAGCTTTAAGCCATTGGTGAGCCATCCTTGCCAGTTATTGAATGGACTATGAAACCGTTTTTGTTTTCCATGTGGTTGTTAAAGAAGAGAGCCAGTAGGGTGTCTGGAGTTAAAGTTAACATCACTGCTGAGCTCAGAGGTTTTCTCAAAGCTATTGATCTCTTGTAGCAGTGCTTTCTCTTGGTATCTGAGCTTCAGTTCACCTTTCTCTCAAGTAATACTCCACCAGAGATCTGGGCTCCAGCGGCAGTGACTTGCTGTCTCTCACTCAGTTCAGATGCATTTCATTTGCAGTCATGACTCACTCCTCACGCCTGTGTTCATTTCTCATAAAGCTGGGTGACTTAATCATACCTTCTCACTGTACTAATGCTACTACGCCTTACCTCCTGGCTACACCAGCCAGCATACCTGGGTAATAATGCCGCTTCCAGCAACCTCCTGATTCGTGGGCACAATTATCTGACTGCAGCAAGATGCTGAGCTGGGCCACTTGGTGCTACTGAAGTAACACGTGTACCCAAAGCTCCACATGCCTCTGCTCCCAGGAGGTGCCTCTGCTTGCTCTCTGGGGGAGTTGTCCCTATCTAACAGATGGGCAGCAGGCCTGGAGATCCCAAACCCTGCTCCCTAAGGAGTTATTCTTGCAGACTAGGCTCCCTCCAGACTCAGATCCCTATGTCTCACCAAGATTTTACTTGGAAGCTCAGTACAAGGTGCCTCAAGAAGTCGGCTTCAGCCTGGCAGCAGTCCAGCCTGCCCCAGACAGCAGCCCCCAAGTGCCTTTTCATCTGGTAGGAAGTGCCAGGGTTCATCCTGCTCCAGCCTGTCCTTCTCAGCTCTTCCACCCTCCACGGCTGCAGCAGGAGGGGAGGCTGGGACCGTGCTCTGACGGCTCTATGCTTGCTCAGAAGAGAAGAGAAATTCTCCAGCATGGGAGTGTGGTCTCCAAATAGGATCAAGAAAGCTGAGCTAGAAGGCCTGGAGCTTTTAATAACTGAAAAAACCCCTACTCTCAGGAAAATGAGAATGAGAACAGTATCTTGTTCACCAAGTGTGACAGCCTCCTTTGAATGCACTGGGATACTTTAGAGGGGAGATAGTCAGTGGATATGAGACACTGCCATGCCTGCGTCCACAGACTCTACCAGTTTCAAACCCATTCTCCATCAGTCACTGCTGCACTCATACAGACCTCCTTTTATCCCACAATCTATTTATATTTTTGATGTACATAATGTTACAACAAAAATCACAGAGCAAATATACACATTCTTAAGCTATAAATATTGCTGGAAAATAACGACATCGTGCAGACAAAAGGAATTTTCTGATAATAAATTATTGTCTTTCCCTTATTACGCACCAAAAATCTGTGGTGACTCACTGACAAGTGCATTGTTTGCCCGGAGAGCAATTACTAGACTAGGGGAGGTTTTTGCTTAAGTTCCCCTCCAGCTTTCCTACTGAACTACTGGGCAATCAAGGATGTGAGAGTCACGGAGTCAAAAAGCCACTAACAGGCGCCTTGTCAGAGCAGGACCACAGGGACTGAGGAGCAGTATGTCCTGCTCCTCAGCTTCTCCCTGATGTTTTATTGGATAGTGGAGAGGCTAGGGATAAAATGATGCAGCTGATCAAAAATGTTCCCATGACTCAACTAGAGGCATATGCAGCTGGTGTTTCCAAAAGTCCAGAGTTAGGTGCCTGCTTCTGACAGTGCCAGCATTAAAAATAGAGTAATTCTGACCTTTTTTTCAGGTTGGTGCAGAGTGAGAATGTGAGCATGAACACTATGCAAGAGGTCTAAATGCCACCTCTCTTACAAGTTTTCCCTATAAATATTCCTGTAATGCCAGAGAGAAACACTATTCTGTATTGAAAATAAACCTGTTTATTTCCCCACCCACTTCCCCAAACAGGACACTTTTAAGATTGACAACTTTTCTTCCCCACTTCACTCACACACAAGCACTCACACCCACACCCACACCCACACCCACACCCACACCCATACCCATACCCATACCCATGCCTCTTAGTACTCAGCTCTCCAAGACAAAAGTATTTAAACACAACAGTAATTAGATAAAGAGTATAACTTCCCCTAACTTGGCAGTGAAGTCTGTTGATAAATGGGAAATGAAATGGGATGCAATTAGAGAAGCCTAAATGAAAGAAAACTGATTCAGACCTACATGATACACTTTGCCCTGCCCTGACGAGTGAAGGAGGAAGGTCACTCACCTCCCTGTACCTTCAGCTTTTGATGATGCTGTGCATGATCATGACATGCATAACATTGTGATATGTCCCCAAGAATGAGTCTGCCCGGTTGCCCTAAAGAATTTACTTTTCTCAATCCTCTCTGCCCCCCACCCCACACACATTCTTTTCTCTCTGGGTGGTGTGCCTTTGGAACCATATTACGTTTATTTGCACTTACTGTGGCTTTACATTGCCTTTACTGGAATTGCCTTCTGGAATCATCTAAACCGCATGTGCACAACAATTCATTAAAATTTCTGCCTCCTCCTTATTCGCAACTTTCAGACATGGTTCCTTTCTTGAAAAGTGTTTTCCCCACAGTACTTCTTGCTAGTGAGGGTATCCATCCTTTGTGATCAAATCAATCGTAATTTACAAGAAGCTAAATAAATGAGCCTTCTCAAGCCTCTCCATAGAACGAATGCATTTACTCTGATGCTAAAGTCTTTTTTTCTAGCTCTCATATGTGTGCAGTCCATTTTCCAGCATCCTTTGAAGCCATGGACACCAGCACTAGAGGCAGTATGGCAGCATCTCTCTTAAATTCCTATCCCCCAAGGTGTCTCTGTAGGCACTGGGGGTCTTTGCTCCCGGTCCATGGTTTGCTCATCCCCCATATGGGGCTGATTTTTCCAGGCTGTGCGGCCCAGGGAGCAATTCACTTGGAGAAGGTAAGAGTCTGCTTCAGAAAGGGATGAGTTACCCTCTGGACTCCACCAACAGTCTTGACCAGATCTCCGTTGACTCTAAGGGGAGCTTAGCACACAGAGACACCTACTCTGCAGATACCTCTCATAACGGGAGGGGAATCCCACCCCATTTTTCCATACTGGTCCCACCTGTGCTGTGCATGGAGTTAAAATCTCCCCACTACACTTTTCTGGTCCATCACTGCAGGAACAACTTATTACCTGTATTGTCTCAACCATAGATAGCAGACCCTTTCTCCTGGAACACGTCTGTCTGCATTAGAAATGAGTTGAATGTATTCCTATTATACAGGTGGAGGAGTTTAAGACCTTTAGCATTTCTCTCAGAAAATACAAAGGGATGGCCTAATGACCAAGTGGGTCAGGAATTCCTTGGCTTTTTCTGGGACTTTCTCTTGGTCTTATGTGTCCTAGGTAAATATCTCTCCTGGAGCAGCTTTTGGGTTATTAGATCAAAAATTGCACCTGAAAACTTTGACATATTTTTCTGGATTAAAAAAAATAATTGTAATTTCAGTTGGTTTGCTTCCTAAAAATTGTTTCAATGATGTAATGTCGTTTCAATTGTTTGATTCTGAAGGTGCTTTCAAAACCTGAACATATTTCTGTCTTCTGTCCCAAGCACTGCTTCTCCTCCCACTATCTTTAGCTTCCTTTGGCATTTTTTTTTAATAAGTAGGTCATGCAATGGATATTCATCACTATTTCTCCTTTGTTCATCAGTAATATAGTACTTTATCTCTAGTTGCAGGCTTCTCCATGTCAGTGAGAAAAGGAGTGTTTCTGCAAAAAGTGGCCTCCTCCTTCATTGAGAATTTGTGGCTTTTGGGGGTTTGAATGCACTCTTACAGAACTTCCTAATTTCATTCTCAGCTTTCTGTATATATTTATCCTTTCCAATCAATTGCCCCCAGTTTGGAAGGAGCTTTTGCTAGGTCACTGACTTGTTCTTTAGGGTACCCCAAGCCTCTGAAAAGAGCCAGCCCATACTGTAGCATGTTGTATTCAAAAAAGTCAAAAAAATGCCAATGCCTTCACTGTGAGCTTATAGACAGTTACTGGACCCTAGTCAACGGCCAACTGGTGATTAATTCTTCTTTATCCATCTGATGGCCATCCAGAACTGTTACATATTCTTGACAACAATCTCTTGTATTAGTACATTATCATATATTATTTTAAAAACTAATGATATTTTGCAACCAGATACATGAGACCTCCAGCATAAGTCATGGCTTTGGAGTCTAACCTGCTCTGTGTAGCAAGTGCCTGTAGCATACTACATTTGTGCAGAAAAGCATGTCTCATCCAAAAAGGTTGCTAGTACCAATGCTTGAAAATATTCATGCCTATATTGAATCCTCCGGTACTGCTGAGAGCTGCCATCAGGGCTGATGTGCTGAATATAAGTGTTTAACTCTGGTATGGGGAAAAACATTCCCATATCTATAATGGGAGATGCAGTGTGATGCATTGCCCATAATTCTTCAATGTTAATCATGAAATCATCAGGACTTGGGTTAATGGCTTTATCTTTCAAGTGCAGATTGCAAAATACTCACAAATATGACAGCAAAGAGGCCTGAGCCTTTAGTTCAGGAAATAACATATAAAGATCAGGTTGACTGTTAAAAATAGAATGAGGACAGATAATGCCTGAAGCTAAGGTTACATTATATAATACATCAATAAATTGAATACTAGTGTATCTGAAGGGCAATAAAGTGGAGAAGAGAATAAACTATGCATATAAAAACAGCTCTTCTTCCTGTTTGTATGACCACGAGTGAGGAGCACCACTGAGAATGGAGCTAAAGCTTGTTTTGCACAGAGACCTGGCCCACTCTTTTTGGAGAAAACGCAGTTTGAGGCGTTGCATGGATCTGATGAAAACACCCTTGAGTGTGCGTGAGTGAACATGTCTGTGCACCCCTGAGGTTGCCAGAACTCCATGCTGGTGCATAGAGCTGGGTGTTCATTCGCAAGAAAGCTCAGACTTCAAGGTGTGCAGGAGCGGCAGGAAGGCTGTACATCAAGAAATGTGCACAAACGCTGTAGGAGGTTTGGCCCTAGGTATTTCATAGTGTTTCCTTTTCATGTATGTGAAACATGCTAAAACTGCAGATGAGCTGAAATTGGAACTCTTCCTCCTTCCACATGCAGGGGAAGCTTTCTCTGTTTTAACAAACAGGCTCTGCCCTGATTCATGCATGCTCTGGTCCTCACTGCATTTCTGGTTGCTGTGATATTTCCAGGCATGACAGGAAACAGAAGCAACAGTAATCGCATTGAAAAGCTAGTCTGCATAATTTCTGTGACATGAAAAAGATCAGGTAATTCAAATCATCTCTGAAGTGTGTTGTGCAAGTGCAGCTGGCTCTGTTGGGCTAGCACAGTGCTCTAGCCTGGATAACTAGCCCAGTGAAAAAAGGACTAACCAGGTTACAGTGCTGTGCCAACGCAGTCACATTGTGTAGGAAGCTCATGCCCTGCAGATTTGCGCTGTGCTGTGTAGGTACGCCGCTAAGGGACTGGGGAAGGAGGACTTGCTTTAGCCTGATTCAAGGGAATCCCAATGTTCCTTTCTGACATGTTTTTCTCTAATGGATCAGGGTTAGTAGTATTCCTCTCTTCAGTAAGTCATTCTTTCAGCAGATCTACCTCTGCTCCCAAGCTTTGGTTCCAGGAGTTACTGGACTTTATTCACTGTTAACCTCTTGAATAAACTGACCTCTGCAGTGATCCCAATGACTAGTGCCTCAACCCTCAGGCATATGATCCATCTGGATCCAGGACTAAAACTTTCTAATGTTCAAAGGTGTTTGGACATTCGGGACAGTCCAATTCCCTTTGTCTGCAGGTTGCAAGCCAAGATGTAGAGAGCGTATAGCGACTGTCAACGCCCTCAGTGGACCATGATGGGTGACAAATCCCATGTAATGCTCAGGTGGATGGTGAAGTGCTTATTCATACTCTGGGCCAACACCTGGTGTTTGACATAGGTCTTTGTTTGAACAGGTCACCATTTCTCACAGCCCTGAAAAGGCAGGATCATACGTCATTCTCATCTGCAGTCCCATTGTATCAAACGTCTTATCTGCAGATATAGAGCAGTGGTATTTAAAGCCAGGAGTCCTATTTTCTCTTCCACCTATTTGATGGGAACAAGAACTTAAGAGTTAAAAGCTACTTCCTTCTCTTAAATTTTATCAAGCAAATGGCCAACCTCTGAGGATTCACAAAGGAAATTCTCTACCTTGGATCCACCATGTGCATGTTGGCAGGCACTATTCACAGAATATTGTTATAAGTGCCTCTTGATGCAAAATGCAAAAGCCCCACACTGAATAAAGTAATTCAGGCCCATTTCCTTTTAGCACAGATACCTTTCTTGATGGAAAAAAAAAAAGATCCTGACTTACAGGCTTCTAAGTGTAAAGATAAAATGAAATTCCTCAACAGAGAGAAGAAAATCACTCTCAAAACTGAATCTTTTTTTTTCTTCTTTTTTCCTCCACACTTATTACTCAATGCCAAAAGGCTCTCTTTGAATTACCCAATGTGTTTCGAGGAGTTCTTCTTGCTCCCATCCGGGGAAATGACTTATTCATCATGTTGGGCCTCAGAATAAATTGGATTCTTCCTTCCAGTTAACTGACTAGATTGACACAATGTGCAGAGCTATTCCAGCCTTGTGAGCATTTTCAGCAGCAGTGCCTCAGCCTCTTATTTCGTCCAATTTCTAATCTGTCAGTTTATTAACATCAGTCGAGTGACTCCTTTTACAGTCCCAGAGAATGTTGTTCTCACTAAAGAAACTTCACTATGAGTGAATACTAAGTATGTCTGCTGCACTGTATTTGTCAGTAGTTAAAGGGCATGTGGGGATTTATATTCTGTACAAGGCTGGAAGACATTTTGCGTTGGGAGTACATTGTCTCAAAGGAATTTGCACAAAACTTCCTCTGTGATAAGAGCCGAGCTATTTTGGAGACCCTGCATATGCACCACCCCATCAGCTGATAGCATCTTGGAAAATGTTGGGTAGCAACACCCAGGGTTTAGCTAAGATTTACATGCATGACTAGAAGGTCCAATTTTGGTTGCCTAACCTGAGATTTTTCAGAGACAACAAGTTTCCCACAGGCAGATGAACTGCACTTCCCAGAAATAAGGCCTCTCAAGCCCCTCATGTCTGAGAAACTTGGCTGTAGACGTGGGTGGCTGGAGCAGAGCATTTTCGGCAGGGGCAGCAGCTGTGGAATTCACTTCCTCCATCAGACAGTGGAGCAGATGCAAAATTCAGACAGGAATGTGCTGGCTTTAAGGACACATTACAAGCCTATCTGTTCACTCAGGTTTTTGCTCGAGGTGTGGTTTGGGCACAGTGACTGAGTTAATGACACATCGTTGTTCAGTGGGCATGAGAACTCCAATTTAAAGATTTCAGGAGACTGATGGTGAAACTCCTGAACTATAGTTCAGGAAACTCCTGAAACTCCAGTCTATGAAGATCAGCAGTGCTATCCCAGAGACATCACAATTTTAAATGGTTGGATCTATCAGGAGGTCCCTTCTGGCCAGTGAGACTCATTCAAAGGGGGCAGCCAGGGCAGTGATGAACAACAGAAAATTGTCAGCAAATAAGTGACCCCTGAAAAAAGAAGATGGGTGCAAAAAGTAGAGACATAGACAGCTATTGCTGGCTCCTCTCAGTAGCCTCAGGTAGTCCAACTTGTCCTGGAAATTTGCAGACCGTGAGCTATTTACCCAGCTGAGGGTTCAGTCACCATAGCTGGTGTCCTGCCACCATCACCAGAGCTCTGCCTGGGCCATGTTGTGGTTCGTTGGCTGCAGGCTGCAGTCACCCAGCTCCCATGTTGGATACTTGATGTTAGACAGGCAATGGTGGACTTGACAAAGCCCTTTGTTTTACCACTGCTCACCTACAGACATAGCTGTCCGCACTGAGGCAACAGTTCTTGTTAAATGAAGGGCAGTATCAACATCACAGCTACCCAAGCGTCCGAGAAGCAAGGTCTATCCAGTATGGTCCATGAATGGGTGAATCCCAGAGATGGGAACCGTGGTGTGTAGTATGGGCAAAAAATGGAGTGTAATTACGATACAAAATGCTATCGAAGATGGGAAAGCACGGCAAGTGCAGGGGGACCAGAAAACCTCTTGAATATCCTCCTCCAGATGAGTCACATTTTGCATGTGAAACTGGTAATTTGCTCCATAAAGAACTGAATATCAGCATCAATTCCACTTTTCAGGAATAGCAACTTACTGCCAGTTCAGCTCCTGCACTCTTTCACTGTCAGAGGAATTGGATAGGTCTTTGGTACTTAAGCCAGAGAGCGTCTAGGCCAGCCTTGTAACTGGAAAGAGCACCTCATCTGGCCTGCACATCACATAGCTATTTCATCTCTGGCACTGGGACATTGCTCAGCTGAAGGGTCACCATTGTGCTTGGAGCTGTATGTAGATATAGCAAAGAAACAGCCATACGAGACAGGGACAGAAAGCAAGAGTTTTATTTAGGGAAAAGAAGAAGCCCTGAAACAATTGAGGGTTGGTTTTTAATATGTATTTAGTATAGCTGAGACCTCTGGAAATGTTTTCTGGACAAACACAAGTCCTTTCCAGAATAGCCCTGAGGTTAGGATGTTCATCAGGCATGTGGGAGATCAAATTCCAGCTCCTGCTTTAAATGAAGCTCAGCTGTGACTTGAACGTGATATGCCTCAGCCTTTGCAAATGCCCTAACCTCTGGGATATTTTGGGGTGACTAATACCGTCCACACCCTACCAGAGACACCATCCTGGTTCTAAGAAACCTTTTTTGACAAGCAAACACTTTTCAACAGCAACAGTTTCTCCTCTGAAGAATACCATTTGCTTCTAGTCCACACCCAAATGACTAGACAGACAAAGGAAATGCCATCTCATTTGACGGAGGACAAATGGATGTGGACAGGGCGGAGGTGGGAGTCCTGGGCTCCAGATGCTTGACCAGTTGCCCAACCACAGGGCAACCATTCATGCAGAATATGGGTAGGCTTCAAAGAGCAACCGCTGATGCTGAGCATTCATGAGATGCTTAAACGCCCTCCTTTATAATGATATGCAATGAGTACTTAGGTTTTGGGAGAATCCTTATATTTTTCTGCCTTTGTTGACTCCATAACTCACAGAACACCATTGCCTGTAACCCAGCCAGTCTGCCGTGTCTGCAGGCTGCTGGGTATAGTTATCTGTGAGCCCCAAGGCTGATAAGATAACCATAATAAAAAGATGCAGGTCGGAAACATGCACTGCTCTGGCCTGCCCCTTTCTTGCTCCAAAGGTACTTTTCTTGCAGTGCTTCTGTGCAGGGAGGTGAGGTGGAGAGGACAGAGTGTTTCCTCCCCTTGGAACAGGGGACATCCCACAGGGCTGTTGGGACTCCTGCTGCCAGGCGGCAAGAGGGAAGAAAGGCTCTGTTACTGTGGGATTTTTGTGGTCCTCAGCACAGTCTTGGCCTCGCACTGGATGTGTCTCCTCTTTTCAGTGTGCAGCAATTCCCCAGGGCTTTCTCTGCCCTCGTCAGACACTGCCAGAAAGAACCATCCCCATGGCTGCCGACCAATTCTTCCAGGTGCTTATCTGATACGGAGAGACGGATAATGAATGCATTTGGCATCAACAAATTACCCAAACAGTGTCCTCTTTGTCTGAAGTCCCACTGATCCTGGCAGGGTGCACAGAGGTGACTCCTCCAAGGCAGCCGCCGAGTGACTCTGATTAATTCTTTTGGGCAGGTGCCACAGGCAAGTGAGAGCTCCAGTGCTCCTGGTCACTGTGTCACCCTCCCCAGCCAGCCTGTCTGGCAGGAGAGAGGAGCCAGGGACGTGCAGACGAGAGGAGGTGATCTCCAGCAGGCGATCAGCTGCTCACTGCCCTTCTGCCACTGGCACTCCTGTGCTGCTAGCTCACGGGATGCTACTCCAAGAAGTTCACGCTGTTGGTTGAAGTTGCTGCAGGGGGAAAAACCTCTGTCATTTCAACTCTGCATGCCTGGAGGCATGTTGGTTTAAAACAAAGGTGAAAAGACCACGGAGGTGGAAAGTGTAGATCAAGAGGCTGGGTCACCGCAGCGACTGCAGACACCTTCCAGGTTGTGCCATGGGCTCGTTTGGGCTCCAGCAGCCCCAGGGACAGATGAAGATTTTCACTCTTCTGAGGACAACTACGTATCACAGCATGGTCACTTGGTCACTCACTGAGCAGCCCCTAGCACACCCCAAGATGGTGTCTGGGACACGCTCTCAAACAGCCTGAGAAAAAATGGGAAAAGTGTAGAGCAGGCAATGTAAGTCCTTTCCTGTTACAAAGAAATTGCTTCTTCATTCATTAAACCAACAAGTCCCAAACTGCAGCCTCCACACTCCACTTCCTTGCAGGACCTGATTGTTCACCTCATCTTGAGACCTTGCCCTGGCAATGGCTCGTGCTTGTGAGCTGGAATTGAATAGGGTGCTTTATTTTATCCCAGTCAAGAGCTTGACCCCAGATTTGCTTTTCACCCTTGAGGCATTCAGGTCTCACCTTTATCACAGGAGCAGCAGTAAAGGGCCAAATCCTGCAGTGGTGTGAGTAGCACCATGAGCTGCGGGAATGCACACTGGTGCTACTGAGAACTGTTTTTTCTTGTACCTGCGATACCCCTGTCTATCCAGGAGTGCTCCAAGGCATGGTAGAGCACTCTGTACGTGGAGAGAAGAGGTGCTTGAGCAACCAGCTCTCCTTACAGCTGAAGATTTGTGTTTACATATAATGCAGTCTTTCACACAGATGGACTACGGCTGTCCAGGTAATGGCAGGAAACTGGACTAAATGACATGAATATGCCAAATCCTGTTTTCTCCCTTATGGTTAAAACCCAATGAATTAATGCCCAGAAGTTTCATTGTTGGCAAAGTGAGATTTGCAGATCAGGAAGTAAAGCCCAGCCTCACCACAGGAATGACTTTGAGCACTTTGTGCAAAGAACTCAAATCAGTCTGGACAACCTCTATACCAGATTATTACAAGAACTAACAAACTACAAGAACTAAGGAACGAACTTTGCAAATATCCACTAATCACTTCCAGGTAGTTATGGAGAATTAGGTGTCAGCCCAATATTGTCAGCGGTTGCATGAACTTCAGCCGGAGATGAAGGGCTCCAGCACACCCGAGAACCAGGTTAGG
>NW_008824591.1:486859-487464 GCF_000699105.1 Pygoscelis adeliae
AACCAGGTTAGTCGCTGTCGAGTCCCACGCATACAGCCTTCAAAAACAGGAAATAAAACGTGCCATTAAAAATGAGGAGACGGTGGACTCCTAAGGGGTGTGTGGCAGAAGAGAAGGAACAAACAGCACATCAACACCAGCTTGAGATCCAGCCTGTTGAAATAAATGAGTCAAGTGGTGTTACAGATGCAGTCAAGGAGTCCCCAAGCCACAAGGGAATTGGAATTGCTGTTATCCTACCACCACAAGAAGCCCATGAGCTCACTTAAATTTTTCCTTCAAAACACAGTTTAAATGAAAAATCTTCCACTTAGAGAAAAACTTCTATTGTAAAATGCTAGGTTTGACTCTATTACTTCAACATGGAAAGTTTAATAAAGTGGGTTTTTTCCCCAAAATGTGTATTTTTACTAAAAAAAAAATCTTGTACATCATTATTAATCATAGAATCATAGAATCATTAAGGTTGGAAGAGACCTCTAAGATCATTGAGTCCAACCATCAACCCAACACCACCATGCCCACTAAACCATGTCCCTAAGCACCTCATCTACACGTCTTTTAAATACCTCCAGGGATGGTGACTCAACCACTTCCCTGGGCAG
>NW_008824591.1:488234-498099 GCF_000699105.1 Pygoscelis adeliae
CCAACTGGATTGAACTCCATTCACCACAACTCTCTGGGCCCGGCCGTCCGGCCAGTGTTTTACCCAGCGCAGAGTCCACCTGTCTAAGCCGTGAGCTGCCAGCTTCTCGAGGAGAATGCTGTGGGAGACGGTGTCAAAGGCCTTACTGAAGTCAACAGTTAGGCCTTACTGAAGTTAACAGTTAGGCCTTAGTGAAGTTAACGGTTTTTTTAAACTAAAATAAACTTTCAGAATCCAGTGTTTTTTCAGATGCTGTGTTTTCCAGATTCCATTTTCAATTATAAATAAAGAATAAAATAATTTAAACTTCCCCCAAAATATTTCTCACCATTCACCTAAAATGAGTAGCTGTGTTGTAAGCCATGTTGCCAAAGAACATCAAGCTGCGTCCCAGAGCTTAAAGACCAAGATGCACACCAAAAGGAGCAGAAAAGAACAAAATCAGTAACTATAAAAGATTACAAACACTAAATGACTTTCAGAGGATGAAACTCTGTAATTCTAGTTCCTATGGGAAGGATAAGAAACTGGTGTGGGATAGAGAAATGACCTCTCCAGACATCCTCCTGGAATGAGATCTCCCTCTCCTGGGAACAGAGATGATCTGTGGTTTCTCTGGGTTTAGCTCATTTTTCTGTGTCTGTGTGAGAAATTCTCTACTGTTTCCTTTGAACCCAAAAGAATCCCAGGGCCTGACCTTGGAGGCAGAGACAGGCAGCTCGAGTTTTCTAGGACACCATCCCACCTCCATCACTCCAGAGGCAAAGGCAGCATTTACCAGGGCCAGCTTCCCTCAGGGAAGGCTGCATCCACATTAACTGTGACCAAGTAAGCTTGCAGGGGGTCAAGTGTGACCAAGTCATCTTGCCTGATCCACTGTGGATGCAGAGCTTGGAGACATGTCATTTCTCATTAGCTCCTAATATCTGTAGTTCAGAGGGGACAAATCATCCCATCCACAGCAAGCAGGCTGGATGCACTCCCTCAGGCTGGATTGCCAGTGCGGTGGACCCCACTGGCATTTACAATGTACCTTCAGCTGGCACTGAACAGGGGACCTGGTGCCAGAGCCCAGAGCTTACTGCTACAGCCAGTTGATATCCAGGTTGGTTTCTCCAACCAAACTATGCAACTCCAGGTTGGTTCCACCCAGGAGTCTGCAGGCTGCAGACACAACTTTGAGGTCATGGGCTCTGCTGGCTTCAAGCAGAAACAAAAGGCTTGGCATGACAGTTTCTTTAATTGCCAACACTTGCTGAAGTATTTTGATCCTAATGCTAGCACCTGTAAGAGACTACATCACACGTCCTCCCATCCCCTGCTGTGCTGGCTATCCACAAAATAGCGTTACTGATGCTCTGCACCAGCTTCAGTGACAAGACACCATTTTTTTATAGTGTTTGAATCTTACAGAGGTCTGGATTTATTGTGTTTGTGTTTTAACATCCATGGTGATAGCTTGAGCAGGGGTAGAAGATCTTATGGAAGAAATAAGGAGAGCTGAGGAAGATCAAATGCCCTTCATTGCATCAGGTTCCTATGACAAACAGAACCTGGCTCCTGAGGCCAGGTTCTGGTCAACCTGGCTTAAAGTGACTTAGAGAAGGTAAGAAAAATAAAAGTGTAATTAAATGATACCACAACTACGATGACACGTTTCAAACTGTAATTGGAGAGACAAATCACTCAGAAAGCAGTAACCAAAGAGGCTGTTACTGACTAACAAGTCTTCTGAGCAATATACTGAGCAGTGTCAATCCCTATGGATTAACCTTGTGTTGAGGACAGGTCCATTGTCAAGGCTCTAGCGTGTCAAATGTGGCCTTATAACATGGCCCTGGTCAGAGAAGAGTTTCATTTGTGAGCTGGTGGGTGCTAAGCCCATACAGTGGTAAGGAAGCCACATACATGCAAATGAGTCAGGCTTGATCCACGCAGGCAAAACACCAGGAAAAACGATAGCAAAGGGTCACTAGACCAGATCTAGCAAGTAATTTCCACTTAGCCATGGGAGAGGAGCGAAGTGTTTTATCAAAGGACCCATCATCCTGGATGGGAAATGGATGTAGGAAGGACAACGGTCCTTTGGGAGGACAGGATTGATCTACCCAGCACCATCTCATAATGACAGAAATGACTGCTGAGTAAGATATTTGAAGGTTAGGTGTTGACTAAAACTATTTGAAATCTTTCAAGAGAACATTTTTTCTCTTGCAAACAAGGAGTATTTTGCAAAAATGATGAGTACCTCATTCTTGTGCTTTTTGCCAAAATGCACCAAGGTCTTACTTTGTTTCCTGGAAATTTAGAAAAAAAACAACATTCTATGGAAACAGGACTCATGTTTCCCAACTCTGTAGTCTCAGCCCTTGCTTTCATCATGGCAATGAACTGCTTAGCTTTCTGATCCTCTCAGATTGTTACCTGCCCTGCCCAACACCTCTTTCAAAACCTTTGCTGGCCTGCCAACACCTGCCTGCATCCTTGCCTCTGAGTATCTGTTAAGGGAGTGGATCCCCGTTGGATGTAATTTCTTCATTTCTGGACCTTTTACTGCACTGCAGAGGTCTTCTCCCTAATGTCTTTCTAGAGTTCACAGTTCTTCTGGAAGAAGAGACATTTGACACGCTAGAGCCTTGACAATGGACCTGTCCTCAACACAAGGTTAATCCATAGGGATTGACACTGCTCAGTATATTGCTCAGAAGACTTGTTAGTCAGTAACAGCCTCTTTGGTTACTGCTTTCTGAGTGATTTGTCTCTCCAATTACAGTTTGAAACGTGTCATCGTAGTTGTGGTATCATTTAATTACACTTTTATTTTTCTTACCTTCTCTAAGTCACTTTAAGCTGTTGGCTCATTTGCATTCCTTACACTTTGTGCTTGCAGCAAAGGCCAGCTCTTGCCAAGCCTGCAGTTAGTTCCTGTGTTCAGTAGCCCAGACTTAACAAGGCTGCTGCACGCTATATAGTTAATACTTGCAACTAAGATAAATGTCTCTTAAAAACTGAAGCATAGGAGCTAGTTTTTGGGCCAGAAATCAGTGAAGCAATACTAATTCACAGAGGGTAAGTTTCTGGCTGGTCCACATTGCCACAGATGTAAAACTGTGAGGAGATTTAAAAATCTCTTGAAATAATCCCCCTCTCTGCTACGCTCCAGCATCAGTGCTGGGCCCTAGCACCCAGCTAGGCTCACACTGGGCACTCTTTGCTTGGGTTTAGGAAGATAAGCCATAGTTTAATTGCACAGTTCTTCTCTAAATGTTTTTATGAGGCTTATAACATCTAATGTTGCCCATTATGAAAGACTGCTACTTACACAGATAGATGATACACATGAAATGGGAACTCCCCCCATCACTGTGGGCTTTGTAGAACTAGGAAAACTGTATCTAAAATTAGCACTGTGCCAAAGTTCCCATTATTATGGTTTGGTTTTTTTTTTTTTTAATTACATGCTAGTAAATGAAGCCAGGAGTTTGAGAGCTTCAGCTACAGTGCAGCTTGGAAGCTGCTCTTACAGACTCAGTCCTCACCATGGGGCATGCTGTCTCTCTCTTGCCATAAGACATGTTAGGCAGAGCGATTTAGTAGGAATTAAGTATTTTTGTAGGCCACAATGCCATCTCTGGACAAACAGCTAGGTATCCTAGGCTTGGTAAACAGCAAGGCAAGCCCGGTAGAAGATAGTTACCTATGACTCCTGCAGACTTCAGACAGTGTTGTAATTTCCTTTTTGCTGATTAAGAGAAAATACCAGCCATTAAATACACAGAAGCAAATGTGAAAATGCTACTGTTCAGCAGCATGGAGCTGGTCCGTGGAAGTTTGTCACCAGGCTTGTTGCAAAACCCTTCTATGAGCAGATAAATTGACTAGACTCTGCTTTCAATATCTGGACATCATGGTGATGCTTCAAGTTATAAACCTCAGTCACTATACAACATTAAACAAGTTGTTTTCCCTCTGTTAACATCTTTTCCTTGTGCATTCAGCTTATAAACTAATTAGGTGCAAATATTTACATTCTCCATGTGCATATATAGCATCCAGCTGTTTGGAGCCTGATCCCAGCTAGGACCCTAAAGTACTTACCAGTCTGTCACTCACCATCTCCGTTGTTCAACAGAGAGACAACAGAGGTGTCAAACCACCACAAATATCCCAGAAGGAAGTGACATTCTGCTCTCGGATACAGCTCCAAAAGAAATTTATTGTCCTCTGCGTTTGCCATATGTCTATAGCCAAAGGAGCCATGCCACATGGAAAAACTTCTCAGGAAGCCAAGCAAGTCCTCCAGAGAAAGTCGCTGCCCATGGGGCAACAACAGCATTTCTTCTCCATCACTTCTTTTCAGGAATGCTAAGCTACTAAAATAATAAATAACAGCAGCCTCTGGACACTGGTAGGTAGACCCTTCATCTGACTACACCAAAACACTAACTGATCCAAAAATACTGTACCCACCAGTGGAACACAGCCTCTTCTGAGGTGATAGCATTCCAGAATATATGAAATAGCTATGAGTAACGCTTCCAGTTTGAAGGTCTAAGGGGAATTTAGGCATGCAGTATGTGCTCACAAAGGGGACTAACTAGCTAAGAAGTGACTTGATTACAGTCTATAATTAGCCAGAGGAAAAGTAGATCTCTGATGATAGTAGGCAGACTAAACCCACAGCTGCTGGAAGCTGAGACAAGGTTAATGAATCATTGACGCAACTTCAGTGTGGTGGATTCTCCATCACTTGGAGACTTTGAGTACAAGACCAGGCAGCTTTCTGCAGCATCACCGGGGTTATGAACTCAAATCACTTGGTGACATTCCAGGTGCTTTATACCTCAGGAGGAACAATAACATCATTTAGTCTCTTCTAACCTCAAAACCAATGAATCACTGGAGTTCGGGTTATGGCTAGAAATTTGTCTTGCACCCCAAAACTTCACTAGAACATACTATCTTTTCTTTAGGCCTGAATTCCTATCCTGACTCAGCAGCCTGTGCTGGAGGGACCCCTGTTCCTGGGATGCAATGGACATGAAGATGCAGATGGCTGGACCACCCGCTGCTGCCACCACAGCTCTGCTGACTGGGTACTTCATGAACAACTAGATTGGCTTTGCAAGGACAGGATCCTTCTGTGTTATTGCCATCCCACAGAACATGAAACACAAGGGTGGGGGTTCCTCTGCTCAGACATGGCATCTCAGAGTTGGATGTTGCTCTGCACTGGTCCCTTCTCGGTCACTTGGAGGGAAATAACCTCCTCCAGAAGGTGTACCCATCCAAACGTGAGCTCTAAACCACTGTGCTAACTCTGTCCCAGAGGTGCCTGACTCTCAGTAGAGGAACCTGGGGATGATTCTTTCTGATTAAATCATCTTATTTCCAGATGTCTCAAAGCAGGTGACATGAGTACCTCTCTGAGTGTCCACAGTTAATTTCCCATGCCCATATTCAGGCAATTGCAATTAATTGTTTTTCGCATTGCCCAAATACCAAATCCCATCAGCATCAAGGGGTAATATCAAGTTCTTCTGAGATCAGAGCCATGTGGATTCCAGTGCTTGATGTGAAAGCATCCAGCTCTAAAACCTGTGGCCTGTTAATCCCCAGGTATTTTTTAAATGTAGGAACCCAGCCTTGCAGCCCACGCTGTGGGTGTGCAGCTGAGCCCTGCCTGCATGTGCTCCCTGCTCCATTTCCCTTGCAGAACAGTACTCTTCCTGCAAAGGAGGGTGTCTGTAAAAAGTAACAGTGAGGACCGAAAAGAATTTCCCATGTAGTTACATGGGAACAGTGGCAGCAGTCGTGCATGCCACTGTGTCAAATCCTGAAAATTAGTCATTGCCAGAGAATGAAAAAGGAATGAACAGAGCCAGGTGCTTTATCTGACTTCTACCCCTGAACCGATCCTTCCTGGTCCCTCCATGTCATTGTCCAGCAGAAGAGCTCTTAAGCTTAGCAGGACCATTTTCTCCCAGAGGACAGTAAAGCAGGAATTCAGATTTTGTGAAGACACTGAGGCCAAACCTCACCCTGCAGCCTGGCAATGACTCGGCTTTTTGTTCAGTGTCCAGTGGGGAGCAGCAATGCTGGCCCTGAGCAGCTAGCCTTCAGCAGCATGGGCTGCACCCACTGGTTAAGTGCACCCGCTTGAACTGCATGGCTTGTCAAAGGCATGTCAGGTGCCAAGGCCTTGAAAAACCTGCTGATAAAGTATGTGAAATGATGGTCCTTGGTGGCTGAGACATCCCAGCTGGCACAGCACGCTGAAATGTGCTCTTGGTGCAGAGATACCTCTCCTTCAGTATCCCAGATTAGTTTCCCAGGCTGTGGCACTTTCCTCCCTTCCCCTCAGTCGTAGAACCGTACAAAAGGAATCACAGATCCAGGTTCCTGCTAGACATTTCTCCTTGTTTCTGCTTCCTTGGAAGCAGCCTTTCTCCTTTCAAACCTGAGAAGTCTTGTGGTGCTGGCAAGCACCTTCAGGCTACCACCATCACTATCCTTTTCCTGCCCCAGAGGAGAGACTTAAAACCCCTGCTGCTCTTGGAACATATCAAAACAGGAAAGTAGAGAAACAGTTCTGCCAAGGACCAATTTTCTCCCAACTTGTTTGTCTGCCTCTGCCCTCCTCCCCTGCCTTACCTGTTGGGTTTGGAGTCACCACATCTGACACTGGTACAGGAGGTTGGAGGACTAGGTGGAGGCTGGTGCACTATCTCCAACGCATGCAATCAGCTGCATCTTGGCAGGGCAAACTCAGGTGAGCGTTCTAACACCAGAAGCAGCCCCCCTCATTAAACAACTCTCCTCTTTCAAGAGCTGCAGAGAGCTGTCCTTGTGTGGACACGACCTGGGCATCATTTCCCTTTCACACTGGTGTGAATGTGCAGCAGCTGCACTGATGCCTGTAGAGCCAGACCGGGGCGAGCGAGCATCCCAGGGTTGCAGTTCAACGTATAGTTGAAGGTGAGTCATGCCTCATGTAGCTTGGTCTGATCAGATCAGCAGTCCAGGAAGAAAGCCTGCTTGAGAAACAGCATGTACAACCCATTTTTTAAAGTACATTGCATCCAGCATGGACAGCACTCCTGGACAACACTGATGAGAAGGATCCCAGCCCAATGTCTCCACAAAGCCACTACAAATACTCCCTGCTCCATGTTTGCTCAACTCAGGATCTTCACATCCCCAGCCAGTCTTCTGGAGCAGGGTTTGTAGGAACCCCAAGCAATCATCAGGGACCTCTTGGCTGAGTGCTCAGGAGCTTCTGTGAAACAGAGAAGTTGACTAGTGGACTGAACAGCTGGGTCTGTTAAACACAAGCCCAAGGCAGGACAAAGCAAGCAGACCAGTGTCAGGCAGAGGCCTGAAGCAACACAAAGAGCAACAGGAGTCTGATGTCTCTATAGTCTCTCTCCTATACCAGCAGGTCAGTTTTCGCAGAGGGATGACATCTTCTGGGTCCACAGACGCAGCCACAGCCTCAGTGAATGCAGCACATGATTGCTGAGCTTCTTAAGCTGCTTTAACCTTGGGAGATGCATATCCTGGTCTAAAGGATAATGGTGTGTCAATGCTGTGGCATACGTGCTGCCCTCATCTGTGTGCTCAGGTGTCCTTTCAACGGTAGCAGAGCACGAGAAGAGTAGTGACATGCATGTATGTAGACTCACACCAAGCAAGACCGGACTTACTCTTGCCCCCACCTCTGGAATGGCCATAGCCCCACCGGCAGCTGTAGTAGATGTGTCCATCCCTTAGCAAACCACACATTTACCATTACTAATTGTAAGACCCTCATTGCACAATCCACACCAAAGTATTTCCACTTAAATATTCCTTATTTACCCTCATGCAAATTCACCCAGCATCAGAAACATATTTTAAAACCTGAGTTATATTTAACAATAAAGAGATTACATTTCACTCTGCTACCGGGATGCTTCCACTCGGCCCAACGGTGGTGCTGGGGAATGTATCTGACCCTCTCAAGCTCTTCATTGCACAGTGCTATTTTCTCTGTTACATGGACAGACGTACACAACAGGACTATACCTGTACTGCGACAGCAGCCTGAGGCATAAACTCCCCTATTGTTCACACCACGTATAAATTGGCTTGCTGTAGGTAATGACTGTGACCTTTACACTTTAAGCCTTAAAGTAGGGTAGGTTCAATGTAAATTAAATGTATAGGACAGATGCTCATAAACATAAAAGTGTTATACCTGCCAATAGCGTAGGCTGCATCTTGACTTAAATTAGGCTAAGTAACACGAAGAGGAAACAGAATAGTAGGAAAAATGTCAGACATGTCAGAAGAGAAAAATAAGTTGGGACTTTCCAATAGTGCAGACAGCAAATTAACTCTAACTGCAGATAACAAATTAGGTATATCTGCTTGTCTTGTGTGAGATAGTTTTACACCAGTGATGTGACAAGGAAAGAGGGGTTCCTCTCAGCGACAGAGCTCCTCCTGCCCTTAACTACAACTGCAGTCCACTCCCAGTCCTCATTAAAAACTTGGTGCTGCAACACGAGTGAGTTTTAGCCTTAGGAAGGCCAGGTTCTTCTTGGTGACAGCAGTAATAGAGCTTCTGAGTTTTTCTAAGTTGTTATGTTGTATCTCATAAGTCGTATGATTTGCACACACTAATTAATCAAATCTTACCTATTCCATAGTCTTTCTTGTTCACTTGTGGTAGTACATAACCAGGATTTTAACATAAATGTTCAATGTATTACTGTAGACATCTTGCTCCAAGTCATGACAAGAATACAGCCAATAAGACAGGGGACAATTGTATAGTGTATTTTGGATACTTAAAATTAATCTAAAAAATTTCCTGCCCTGGTATAGTACCTGGGGCATTATATGACCCTGAGGTCCCTGATAAAATGACTTTCGTGGGTATCTAATGCAAACTGACACTGTGGTCAGTGTTGAGTTTAGGTTCTTGCAGCTCACCCATGAAAGGGACCAGCTGCGTTACAGGCTCCTGGAAGCCTCAAGGTGTTTGGACCCTCATCCAAGCTGCGATCCTGCCATAGGGTACATGCCAGGTCATTCACAGAGACTGGGCTGCTCAGCAGCCATCAGCTTGTCGAACGTTTGCAAGCTAAAGGCTGGAGGTCACGGCCTCAGCAGAAACCTCAAGCCAGCAGAAGTAATTTCCCTTCCCACATGCTGAGGACCAAACCCTTTGCTGTCAATACATGGGCCCTATTTCCCCATGCTAGTAGATGGGTGACGGTAAATAGCTGGGACATCTCCAAAGAAGTATCGACTCTGGGGATTTATTCTTATATGCTGCCCTGAACAGATCAGATTCTTGACCTCCACTGTGAATGAAACATGTTCCTGCAGTCTATGTTTCATTATTTTCTCCTCAGACAAACTTCCTACTGCACCTCTATGAATAAGTCAGCTCCAAATCCCACCAAAATTATGGAGCATCAAATCTGCAGAACTATTTTCTCACATTCTTACATATTTTAATTGCTACTTTTAACTGCAGCTAGTCCTGAGCTGGAGAAGAGATGGCACCATCTCGGTGAGTGTGAGAACATACAATTATTTCCAGACCCACAGAGCACCTTCTGTGTGCACTCCACATACAGTTTTCTTGAAATTAAGGAAAAATGCTGAAAAAATAGAGCCAACTAACAATGGAGGGGGGGGGAGGGGAAGTAGAATCATAGAATCATAGAATCATTAAGGTTGGAAGAGACCTCCAAGATCATCGAGTCCAACCGTCAACCCAACACCACCATGCCCACTAAACCATGTCCCTAAGCGCCTCATCTACACGTCTTTTAAATACCTCCAGGGATGGTGACTCAACCACTTCCCT
>NW_008824591.1:499694-529248 GCF_000699105.1 Pygoscelis adeliae
GGACCTCCCCTGTTAACCAGGACTGCTGATAGATGATGGAGAGCAGCTTGGCTAGCTCCTCCGCCAGCTCTCTCAGCACTCTCGGGTGGATCCCATCCGGCCCCATAGACTTGTGAGTATCCAGATGACGTAGCAGGTCGTTGACCGCTTCCTCTTGGATTATGGGGGGTTCATCCTGCTCGCCATCCCTGTTTTCCAGCTCAGGGCGCCGAGTACCCTGAGGGTAACTAGTCTGATTGCTAAAGACTGAGGCAAAGAAGGCATTAAGTACCTCAGCCTTTTCCTCATCCTCGGTGACAATGTTCCCCCCCGCATCCAATAAAGGATGGAGATTCTCCCTGGCTCTCTTCTTGTCATTAATATATTTGTAAAAACTTTTTTTGTTGTCTTTAACGACAGCGGCCAGGTTGCGTTCTAGCTGGGCTTTTGCCTTTCTCATTTCCTCTCTGCACGACCTAACGAGATCCCTGTACTCTTCTTGAGTTGCCTGCCCCTTCTTCCACAAGCGATAAACTCTCCTTTTTTTCCTGAGTCCCAGCAAAAGCTCCCCGTTCAGCCAGGCCGGTCGTCTGCCCCGCCCGTTCTTCTTGCGGCGTACAGGGACAGCCCGCTCCTGCGCCTTTAAGACTTCCTTCTTGAAGATCGTCCAGCCTTCCTGAAAGTAGTCTCCAAGTGGAGACCTTTCACTCTCAGATGATGAAGCTGTGACTTTGACAGCACCTTTTTGTGTTCCCACACAGGCCAGGAGCAGTGAGATAAATGCCAGAAGATTCTTCAGGAACTCCAGGGTCCAAGCCTGCTCTTCTGGCCCTTGACAAGGAGCTTTCCTGGCTTGCAGCTTTCCAGTGACTGGTACCAGTCACTATCTCCATCAGACCAGTTCCAAGGTGGTGCAAGAAACATCGGGGGGATCCCTGTTGCTTTTCAGCTTTCTGTGAGAAAATTGCTGAGAGCCTGGTAATTACAGGAGTCCTCTAGTACGAGGTTTAAGAACCACCACACCCTCAGAAGCGCAGTGCTTGCTTACCAGAAAGTGAGGCTGTGTCAGCATTGTCGCTAGCAGAGATTTAAAGGCTGAAGAATGTGTTTACCTGAAAACATTGATTTGCAATAATGGAACAAAGTTACAGGAATATAAAACAATAAAACACATTATTACATTTGCGTATAAAATTAAGGAATTTCCTTAACAACTCTTGTATCTCAGCTAGTCTGTAAGAATGGCCGAAGTCTCTGCCACACATTTCTGGGCTGGCAAGCCCTGGAGAGCTCTTACAGATGGATATTTCCTGCTCTTATTGAAAAGCTGGTGATGAGTATCAGAGCAGTCACACTGGGCAGCCTATCTCTATCTCCAAAGGCAATACCTACTTCTTAATGTCTTCCTTCTGAATTTCCACCCAATCCTTGCACCAAAGCACTGGATACCCTGCAGTACTGTGGGCTCAGGCAAACCTTCCAGAGGTGTACTTTGATTAACATATTCAGCTTCAGACTTCTTTTCCTATGCCCTGCCTCCTTAGAGTAACTTTAGAAATGATGTATTGAGTAATATGCCTTTATTTGTGTTTCACATGAATGCCTGGAGAAATCGGCACCTGAACCTACAGATAAGCTCCAAAACGAGCTTGGCTCCGCGGTACGTTCAAGACAGGGAGACAGTCAGACACTTCAGCACCTGTCAAGAGACAAATCTCACTGGCACTTGGAATTTTTGCAGAAGGAGATGTCAGGTGTTCAGCACTCAGAAACCTGTCTCTCTCTGCATAGCAATGTCTCCCCTCAGGAGTATTTGGCACAGCGTGTTGCACGCAGACTTTGCATTGGGCTCCACAAAGTGGTGATCACTCAGCTGGCAGCCTCAAGAAGAATTTTCTGAACTCACACCTGAAGTTCCTCCTGCAGTTGTCGGTCTCTGCCTGCACGAAGTCCAGATCTGATGGTAAATGACACACGCAAATCAGGGTTGGTCCTGGGCTCTGCTTGGCAAGTTTACATTCGCTAGGGAAAAGTTTGCTCACAGCAGCACCATCGCTCCCAGCTCCAATACTCTGCAAATGTTCACCCTGCACAGTATTTGCTCTCCATCCCTGCTCAGCCCTTTTAATGCCTTGTTATCTCAAGGTGAGGCCCTCTAACAGCACCCTTGTTAATACCTATGCAAAACTACAGTGATCTAATAGACAGATAAGGATGAAGTAAAACACATTCCCATTCCAGCAGGCACTGGTGTGCCAAGCCTGCACACACTGTGGGTCGGGCCAAGCAAAGTAGGGCATTCTGATCTAAGAACAAGCCCAGCCACACGTTACCTTTTGATACTAAGGTGTTTATTTAGTGATAGTTAAAGCAATGGACCTGGTAGTCTAGAAGGACATGCTAGTACCCTACAAATGCCCACTTTTCAGCTTTGCCAGTACATCTTGATCCCCACAGGCCTGAGTCCTCCCTCTGCAGACAGGCATGTCAGACTGAGAACTTCCCTCCCTCTTCCAGTCTTAGTCCCATTTGAGCAGAGGCTGGTCAGGTTACTTTTTGGGGAAGGTGATGTTGCAGCCCCCACATTTTCTGTGACTCCACAATGGGCAAACCAGCTCACATGAGAAGCACTGAGGCTCTGTGACCTTTCTCTCTTGCAGTCTTAGTGACAAAAAATAAGGTACAACTTTCGGTTTCAGGAAGGAGACCAATAAATCATTCACCTGCTGCTGGGAGGAAGCCACAGAGTAGGGTTTGTCATTTTGCATTTGTATCAAAAGTCCCATAAGATTTCATGATTATGTCACAATTTGTAACAGAAGAGTTTCAGCTGTTCTGAACAGAGCATAAATGAAAATATCTGTGACGAAGCACCAGAAGAAACATTGGAGCAAGGGTTAGAAGAATGGCATTTGTTGATAAACAAGGGCATGTTCAACAACAATCAGACTGGTAAGCACTCAGGAATGTGTCACTTGCATAAAGACCGCAGCGCTGCTGAGTCACCAGGTGAAGGATGGAAGGATGGTATCATGTCGATAACTGGAAGATGGCAACAAGGTGCAGCATATTGCGCGTGACGTTCCTCTGCCTGTTATCCCAACAGAAGACACTCATTAGCCATGAACATACCTGAAACAAGGAAATGCAAAGGGCAGGAAGCCTGCTTAAGATTTAAGGAGGGTGAAGTACACAAGGTTTGGAGACAAAGATTATATAGTAAGAACTGCTGGCTCCTAAATAGTATAAAAGACGTGACCAAAAGCCAGTTTGTTGTCATCAGTCAAGAAAAACCAAAGAGACACTGAAGACTTGACAGCCAATAGCCCTCATCCTTTATGCCACATGCAGGTGACCCTGACCAGACCCCTTGGACAGGTGTCTTGGTGCTGGTGAACGGGATTGAGAGTGGGAGCGAGTGAAATCATTTTTTGCTTAAAACAGATATCACCTTCCTTTTCACTAAGGTCTTGCACTGGGTTTAGTTACGTGAATTTACTTCAAGGAGAAAGAAAAGTCTCACTGGGGCAAAATGGGCATTAGCCAATAAGTAAACTTGCCTGAGAAACTTTGGGGTGGGAAACACCATGATGCTGCCTGCTGAGACTTGCTTCCATATGCCGTCATCTGGGACATCATTTCTGCCTGTACCCCAAAACAGGAAAGGGTGTTGAGAGAAGCTTTTAGCTCCTTGCAACACCCAAACCCTTGATACATAACCAGAAAGAAGTGGAACCTGTGCTTCTGAGGGGCAACTCATGTAGTTATAGGAGTGCGACAAGAAGTAGCTATTTTAATGTCTTTCCTTCGGCTTTGTCGGTGGCAATTCACCCTTTGGAATCATCTTTTAGAGGTCAGTTATCCTGACACCCCATAAAGTGAACATGGCACTTAGCCCTGAGTTACTTAGCTCCTTGTGGGCTGTGACAGTGTGGAAAAGGTGTGGGGGAAGTGAAGACTGGTGCCAGAATTTGGATGCAGAGCAGGGATTTATAAGAAAAGTATTGTACAGAAGAGAGCCTTTGAGGTGGAGAAATGGGTTGGGATCCTACAGAGTGCTTAAGACTAATTTTGTGAATAGACCAGGTCTAAGACTCCATCCTAAAGAACAGCCAGGCTAAATAAACTGCCTTGCAGCTGTGGAGGGCCCCAGGACTGTGACTTCCGCCCCTTGATACCTTTTCCTTCCATCTGCTGGAAAACAGTGTAAAGAGGAAAAGTCTGATTCCTAAAATGGGGACCCTGGAAGGATCCATTTTGCCCCAACCCTAACAGGACAATCCCAATCCCATCATTAAAAACCTTTGAGAGGGGCCAGCAGAAATATTTGGACCACATCTTGTCTGTGTCAGCAACCCAGAAAGAGATACAGATCATGGATAAGGGGGGCTGTTCAAGTAGCCACATTCTCAGGAGAGAAAGAATTACAAAACCTGCAGACGCTTTGCTTAACTTAACTTTTGTAGAACCAAATAGTAGAAACTGCCTTGAGACAGCTAAGCCAGCTTCAGCAAGCCCTGCCATAACCATTATGCAATAAGGAGCTCAGCTCTGATATTTTTCCTTTACTTGCCTGTAAAGGAAAATTATTCCATCCTGCTGTATTGGTTGCAGTGATAATGTGAATTTTGCAGCTGCAGAAATTAGTTTAAATAGAAGCATCTCATACATTGGTCTGCAAGCATCCATGAGGTGAGTTAGAGTGTGTTAATTCAACTGAGATTTGACCTGAAGAACATTTTAACCAACACCACTCTTGGGAAAAGAAATGTAGTAAAATTTTCGGAAAGAGCAGCCTTACTTTGGCTGTGCTTCCTTCTCTGCCACATCTTCCCAGGAACAGCCACCAACCTGCTGGCCAGGCCCCTGACCATGCGTTAAGCCACACTGCATTTCCAGGCACACGGATCCTTTCTGGGCACACCTGGGACCTTACCTGCAGCCCATTGGGTGTTTGAATATGAATTTGGCCCTAAGAACAGCCTGCCTCGGGGGTAGGGGGAACATATCTTAGGAGACTTCTCATGCTGAACCTTCTTTCTGTTGTTCCCTGACTGAGGAAGGTCTAAGGGTTTGGGAGACGCAGTCTTTCCAAATCCCTGTCAGATCTCCTGTAATCTCTTGAACATTTCAGCAGTTCAGAGAGGAGCTGAAGTATCACACAAAGGCTCAAGCCCCCAGCCCCCAAACCCTCTATGTTTAACCCTTTATGATTTATTATCAAGACAGTCTCTGACTTGTGGGTCCTTCAGGTTGGCTGTGCTGGGATAGGGATATCATAGAATAGTTTGGGTTGGAAGGGACCACTAAAGGTCATCTAGTCCAACCCCCCTCCCATGGGCAGGGACATCTTCAACTAGATCAGGTTGCTCAGAGCCCCGTCCTGTAGTTCCCCAGGTCTTCCTTTTTTCCCTTTTTAAAAATGGGGGTTATGTTTCCCCTTTTCCAGTCAGTGGGAACTTCACCGGACTGCCACGACTTCTCGTGGGATACGACAGGGGTGGTTTTCTCCCTTTTTTGTGTGGAGGTAGCCAGGTCTTGCTCCAGTAAGGGCAAGTAAAGTATGCCTTGCCCTAAAGTTGAGACCATCTTATTCCAGCGCTGGGAGAGCAGCTGGCTTCCTGGTGCCTGCAGGGATGCAATAAGAGAGAGCTCTCTGCCTGACTCCTGCATTACACAAGGCATCAGAGCAGCAGTAAGAAGGTCCCTGCTCTGCAGAAGCAGCTGAAACAGGAGCTGCCATCCACAGCACTGCCAATGGCACTCTTGTGGGCACAAGGTGGAAAATTCAGCGATTGGAAGAATGCATCCCTTGGACTTAGAGTGCTGCTGTTCTCAATCACCTTCCTCCTCCAGACACAGCATACCTCATCTTCAGGAGGAATCCTAATATGATTAGTTTCTGTACAGATGCAGAAATGACTTTACCACATTCACCTCTCTCCAGGACTCCATTTGTTACTTTCCAAAGCCTGGGTTTACTATACAAAACACATTTCATTCCTTTTCCTTCCTTATTGAGCATGAGACGAAGTGATTTATCTGTGGCTAATGCACAGGACCATACAGCCCACAGCAGGCAGACAGCATCCGCACTGCATGAAAAGAGTGATTTTATGGTGCCTGGGGATTGCGCAAGTGTGATCAAGTTACCATGGCTTAACAAGACGCAGTGCACGCACTGAGCTGTGAAAAGTGTTCATGTATGCTCTCAGCCCACAGCAAATCTGAGGCAATGTGACTTAGCTTAACCCACCATGAAAGAAAGTGCATTCCTTGCATTTGCCATGGACTAGGAGCATATCCACAGACAGCTACTATCATCCCCTGGCGTGCTGTAATTTGTTCAGAGACTGGAACTTGATAAGTACTACTGGTTCTGATAATCCTGGATTCCTAAGTATTGATGTGACCTCTGAAGGTAAAGCTTAGGTATGTAGGAAGGTAAATTTTAACCCCAAAGTCAGTAGGAAATATGGAAAGTTCAGAAAGGTTAGAGTTAGCTGAGCCAGGGATTTGCAGTCATGGTAATGAAGGAGAACTAGATCTAGATTTGATACCCTCCTCTGGGCCAGCTGAAGTGGTTAACCAAAGCTTCAAGACACATGTGTCTACCCTAAGCGATGATTTGGGGATGTCTGGTGGTGTCTCCAGTTTGCCTACGTGGTGGCTGAAGAGAATCAGTCCTTGTGGTGGCTCACAATAAGTATGGGCAAAAGCAGGTCTCCATGCCGTAATGTCCTTGCAGGGAAACAGCTTTCAGAGGAACCACCTGGACTGTGCAGAGCTGCAGATATTCAGGCAGAGCTAAAGTAGAGCAGAAATTTGATTCCATTTCAGAGAAATGGTGAGTTTCAGATAAAGGCAAATACTGCTACTGGCCAGAAGGTACAGTTGTTGAAAAAAATCAGCTGATAGAGACTGGGTGTGATAGAGTTGGATGACTGAAAGCCTTTTTCAGGGGCAGAGTTCAAGAGCTATGGAGCAGCTCTAGCTGTAAAAGAAGTAGGGGTTAATTTGACAATTTGACAGAAGCATCCACTGAATGCAAAGAAAGGAAGCTATGAGAACAGCTGCCTTTGCAGCATGCAATTGTGCACCCCAGGGTAATGAGCTTAAGAGATATAATCAGATACATCAGATCATCCTTACCTAGGGGATGTTCTTGTCAGGCAGCCTCTACTCTGCATTCCTCTGGTGTATCAGGAAGCAGTGAAATGAGACTTGAATAATCTTCTCAAGGATGGCTGGGACAAGTCACCTATATCATCTGGGTATTTCCAAATGGAATTGTAGAATAACATCATGCAGGCTTGAGAATATGTGTGCTATAGCATGAGATTCGGTTGAGTTACGGCTCAAGTCCCTATACCGTCAATGGAGAGAAACAGGAGCACTGTGGGCATGACACATCCTGCAGCAAAGACCTAAAATAGGTCAGGTGGATCAAAGCTTGAAAGAGCCAATTTCTATTCTTTGAGTGCAATGACTGATGCAGACACAGATGTCTACAGTGTAGACATCTAAAGTCAGGGGAGCCAAGCTCCAGCTTTGCAGAGCTGCTCCTTCTCCATTCAATTTACACCTGAACAATTGGTCAGGAGCAAAATAGTATGTTCTTCTCTGCTTGGCATCTAGCTCCCATTAAAGTGACACATGAGAATCAGGAAGCCTCTCAGTAGAAATGGCTGACAGAGCCAGACAGAGCAGCTAAAATAACAAATGTACCTAGTAAACTTTCGGATTCATCATCTCAAGCAAAATTGCTTCTTTGCCTTGCCTCTTCACCCCAAGAACAGTATCAGGATGAGGCTCATTCCTCACATACTGTGTATGAAGAACAGTAGGAGAGGTGACTGTGACCAACATTTATCATGCCACCAAGCCAAGAAACACTCAGTGCTTCTCAGGGGTCCCCAACCTTTAAAATGCATTGTCACAGACCAAGCTGGTTCATAACCCTCTTGATATCCACAGTATTAGCTGTGAAGCCTGCTACAGGTTTGCAGATGGGCTAAATAAATGTGCATTCATGCACTGTGGACATTACAGGGTCTACTTATACACAATCTGATATCTGCAGACATCATGATCTTATTTGCTTCTACAAACCATGGAAAAAACCATATGGCTGGAAAGAGAGATTCCTGTCTTTGTAAGGATTCAGGGTTTGAACTGCAGACAGCATGTAAAGGATAACATTGTCTTCCCAAAGTACACTTTAACCTGTGTGCCTTCCAGCACAGTGTGCATTACAGTTCTGCAACATTGAAGGGTACAGTGGCTTGTAGGCTCCTGCAGACTCTACAGAAAATGCATGTAACATTTTACAGTGAATTTGCTGCTGTTTTACCAAGAGCTACACTGCTAGAACAGACTGATATGAAAAAATCATTTTGGGCAGTGTAGGAAGAGCTCTAGACAGTGCTATGCTGAAATTCACAGATCTATTCAACCTCTCCAGTCAACGGCAATATTACAGTGGTTTCTCCTGTTGTAAGTGCAAGTAGGGTTCAAGAAGACTTTCTCCCTTCATGGGAGTAGCAGGTCACTCAGCTTCCCCTGTATCCTGCAGATTGACTGATTTTGGCCATGCAGTAGCACCAGATTCATTTGAAGAATCAGTCAAGGCACAAAATTATTTTGCCTTGGGTCCTTGCTGAAGATCTTTCTATTCCCTGCACTACATCTTTAAGGTCTGTTCCTGAAATGTGGGAGTACTGCCCCACTGTCCCCTTCAAAGAGCTACTATCCCTGTTTCAGTGATATTCTTGCCTCCCACTGTGGCATCACACTAATCCTGCTGCTGGGAAATTGTGCTGAGGATCAAAGGTAGGTCCAGGATTTGTAGCTCCAGATGCTAAAAAGTGAATGCGAGCAATTCCCAGCACCTGTGCTGCAAGTTGCCCTCCTCAAGTGCTGGGAGGGTGCAGTGGGGATTGCAAAGTACAGCTGACAGAGCAGGGAGTGGCAGCAGGCTTGTCAGAGCTGTCTATATTTAGGTCCCCGCAGGTTGGAACAAGAAAGCAGGAGGTCTCCTTCTTGTTCTCCCCTTCCACATGAGTTTGCCTGGCAGCAGTGTCTATCAAGCCTGACCTCATTTTATAGCTCCATTTAAACTTCTCCAACCTTGCAAGCTGACGGTGCATCCTCACGAGGTACCTCAGATGGATTTCTAACATCTGCTCATTAAAGCACTGTCCGTGTGTGTCTGTCTCGGAGGCAAGCTGCCTGTTTTGCGTCGGGTGCCATTCTTCAGACTGCATTTTTGAGCTAAAGATTGCTCATTAGTCTGTCTGTTCCAGCACCTTATTTCTGGCACTGGCCAGGGCCACAGCAAGGTGCCACAAACTTAATGGGCAGTGGTCAGTGGTGCCATGGAAAAGGATCTTTCTGTCCTAATCCTGCACTGATGAGCTCTTCCTCAGAGCAGAATGTGACATTCCCTTGGGCAGTCACCTTCACCATTATCTCAGCTCTTCCGTCTGCAGATATTTCACAGGCTGCAGCTCTACAGTTCTCCAGCCCTTCGAAATGGGCCACGGTCAGTGATTCAGTGAACTGCTGCTGAAGGAATTGATCTTTCTAATATGTCATCTTTCTCTAAACCTCTCACATCCATCTCCTCCATCTCTTCCTCCCGTTGAGCTGGTTTCATTAGGTGTCTGACAGCAATCCCACTGCTCCTCCTCACTGTCACCTCTGAGCACTCTCCATGCCATTGATAGTCACTTCAGTGCCTCTGCCAGTGTACGGTCCATAAAAATCAGTACACAACTATGCCTCAGTGCATGGTCTGCTATGCTGGTACCCATCTCCTTGGAGGTTGTGGGATCTTAATGGCAGAGGTCAACACATTAATCCATCTCCAATGCAACAGAAGCTTGACAGAATTAAAATATTTAATTTCGCATCGCACTTCATAATAAAATTTTATTTTCTCTCTAATCCTCTGAGTAACTTCTAGTTACTTCCACTGTTATACTATCAAAACCATTAACGTTTCTACAGTCCTACTTCGTCAATTTCTGTCTTCCTCCTCTGTTTATTTTTCCCTCCACCCTATTTTTATGTCAGTGTGATAAACAAATCTGAATACTCTTCTCTGGACAACAATATTGACATTTTCAAAATTATGTCTTGAGTGTGGTGTGGTGTGAGGAGCCCCCACTTCAATCTTTAATCACATTTCTCAGTTTTCCCACCCTTAACTTCCAAAATAGGGACTGCCAAGTCCATCCAAGGGGCTTGTGATAAAACCCGGAAAGCTCTGAACACGGAATAAAGTTTGGCAGTAAAAGTCCACACTGAAAGGAGTGTCTAATTGACAACTTCTCCATTATCCTTGATATGCAAAGGTCTGAAGTTCAGTTCACAGGAATGATTTTGCTTTCACCCTTGAATTGCACAGGAATTAAATCTCTCAACTCCTGTTGTCCCTTGAGCTGTTTCTGATGAAGCTGCACTGGAATCATCACTCTAAGTCATAACTGTCTATTGTGGGAGCCGAAGAGAAATGAAGGACAATTCATTTGAGGCTCCTTACAACCCACCTGCCTTCACTCAGCAAAAATCTGTGATTCCTAAACTGTTGCTCATAGCCCTGCCCAGTTGGACCATTTCTTCTACTCTCATTCTTCACCCTGAGCAGATCAGAGACCTCAGCCTTGCAATGCTGAATGGAGAGCTAACATGCTCCTGGGGCAGGACTTCCCGGTCGTTAAAGCAAATTAGAGGAACATCCAGGCTGCAAACTCAAAACATTCGAGAAATCCTGTGGGTTCCTGCACAACCACAGCTGAGTCCCTGGACAGTGGTGTCATGATCATGTCTTTCCCATGTCATCACATACAGTTTTTTTCTCACCAGATCTGAGGCTCAATTCATTTAACAAAATTTTCTGTGAACTTTTTGTTACATTTATTTTGCCTAAGTTATTTTCTTTTAGGGTTTTCCAGGTAATGGTCCTTTTTTTTGTTGTCTTTCCAGCATACATAGATATGGCTGGAGCAGGCTGGGGAAAGGTTTCAAATAAGCTTCCCACACACCAAAACATTAGAACAAACAATCGCAGAGCAAGTGACAGTGAAGACAAGTGCTGCTCCTTGGTGGTTTAGAGAACAGCCCGTTGGAGGGTTTGTTAAGGTGCCATGTCCTCATGTCTGCTGCAACACTGAGAAATCAGCAGTTTACGCTCTCATCTGCAGACCAGGTCAAGGGTGCCTGTGCTGGCTGGCACACAGCTGAGCTCTTGCTCAATCTGGGGCTTCTTCCACTTGCCTGGGAAGAAGCATAACCTTTTCCAAAAGATTGCTTTGTGTTTTCATTTCCCATGCTGGGAGCTGAAGAGGAACCCAATGTCTCCTTCCCCATCTGCCTGGTTCCCAGACATGAAAGCATCTGCATCCGTCGATTTTTCCCTTATCCTATATAAAGTCTCTTTACTCTCTTGTGTGCAGTGAACTCAAGTCCTAGACAGACCCTCTAATTCTCCCACTCTTAAAAGTCAACTGTTAATTATAATTACTTTTCAGAATATACCCAGAACTGAGTCCTGCCTCTGCCGAGGGCACCCTATTTAAGCCATTTCTCTACTGAGTGCAGTTCACTCCCCTTTGGCACGCAATGCATGATTACAGTTAATTTGCTGCTTTTCCAAACTGCCATGAGAAATAGAGCTTCCAGAAAACAAAAAGGGCCCAGACTCTACTCCCAGTGCCCTGAACAAAACAAATGATGAAAAGAGTCAATATCACAGGGGCGATCCTTCGGTTTCTTCCAGTAACAGATCTCTTCTACAGTATCTCTGTCAATGTTTTCAGCCTCCTTAGTCCTCAAGTCCTTGCTGATCCAAGATATTACTTGAACTGCCTCCTCCAGTTGGCTGACGCTGAAAGCTGAGTGCGACCTGGTGGCACTGTGGCTACAGGAGATAACATAGATGTATTAGCAAGGCTGCATACAGCTGGAGTGGGTGTAGCCCTGGCTGCAAACCCTACCCAAGCTACATAGGTACCTATATCTCAACTAACTCAGAAGATGTAGTTTCAACCTTGGTGACAGGACATTTCCCTGAATGTTCACAACAAACAACATGACACCCAGCAAAGATGATGAGGGAGCCCAAATCATTCCAACAATTAGCCAATAATGACAATAAAATGTTTCTAGAATAATTTTCAAGGTTTTCAATGCATAAGTCACTGATTTATCTCATTCTGGATTGAGATGGCTTCTGGGCCAGAATACAGCTGCTACTGAACAGGGCACAGATAATCTACGCAGTTCAGGAAAAGACAAATAAGTTTGGAGCCAGATTTCCCACTGATATCAAAAGGCAGAACATCTTTTCCTGCTCCACTACTTCATGCTGTCATTTCAAAAGTGCAGCCTGGCCCTGACTCCCAGTGGAGTTTTGGGGCACAATTGTCAAACAGATGTAGTAACCTCTGCTGAAATTCAGGATAACATTAGTTCGGTACCCTTATATAAAAAATATAGCCAGGGGTCTTCAGAGACTGTAACCCGTCACAGTCTTTCCAGATCCAAAATACATTGACTTAGTTCTGACTCACAGACCAACGTGCCAGAACGCAGCATCTCGCCCTGCAGCATCACAGCTTCCCTTGGTGGTCTCCCACGTAGTCCCGGCTGTGGGAGCTGACACAGAGCTAGTTACAGCAACAAAACCTCTCCCATTCTTGTCTGTGGCGCTGCTCTATGTAGCTCTCCCTTGTGACCGTAGAGCCTCCCTCATGTAACTGCAGCTTGCATGAAGCTAGCAAGACTTCACGCAAGTCAGACCTCTTGTGTTCACAGTGATCCTGGCATGAAGCACTGTCTCTGATGGCCTTATGCAATTTCCCCCTTTCAAACTGCTGTTTTGGGGTAAAAAGAGAGAAGTGAGCCAAAGCTCTCTCCCTCAGACATCATCTGGCCCCAATGTAGCTCTCTGCAGGCACCATCTCCACTGGTGGCTTAGGAACATCTGGACACCAGCCTTTCTCAGTAGAGCGTGTGTTCAGGAATTCCACCCACCTCTTTTTCCAACCACTCTCATCTTTTCTGGGTGTCATCTCAAAACATTCCAGGTTTATATATTCTTATATAATAACAGGGCATGTTGCAAGGCATGAAGCATGCTATCGCCGTTGGCTTTAAATATCCTTCTGTTCTTCAAGGTTGGGATAGTTCTTGCACAAATGCAATTACCACAGCAAGCTGTAGTACCTCCTACAGGGTGATTCACTGAGCTGTCACAGCTCTCAGGGGTTACCCCCATCCAGGGTTACCTACCTTCTATAAGAAAGAAACATTTCTCAAAAGCACAAAAGAGAGAAAGAGAGGAGACACACTGGCCACATGACATACTAGGTAATTGCACAGCTCCTGGACCTGCATAGCAAAACATTCAGCCTTGCTGTCTAGATCAATGGATCTAATGCACGCCTGCCTACCTGGGATATTGGTCTGAATGTTCTAAAGAAATTCTGTAGAAAGATAGGGAAATACATGGAGTTCGAACTGTTTTGCAAAACTGGCCACTTTTTGGAGTTGTTAAAGCTGTGGGAAGGTACAAATCCTATAGAAAGAGACAGAAGGGCAGGGTGCAAGGGAGGCAAAGGTGGCAATACTTCTATTTATTACATAATTCCTAGGTGATAAAATGCATTTATCTTCCATTTTTTTCTGCACTTTGTCCTGCAAGCCTTCTCCAGAACAGACTTCCAAAGTCCCAGAGCAACTTAACTCAGTTAATGCTTTTTATAAAAAATAACATTTCTCTCCTTCCTGAAGACATTATTGCTTAGGGTGAATGACATTTGTCTGATAGACTGTGACTTTTCAGAGGTAAGAACAGGAACCTGAAGAGAGAAATATGGCACTTCACTGACCAAGAGTCTGTATTTCCTTTGTGAATACTGTGTACATAAGGATTTAATATGGTCTTCTCACCTCCTGCATCTCAGCAACTCCCCTTCTTTTCAATAAATGCATCACAGTACACCTCTTTGTTCACCTTGACTTGCTGCTCATACCCAAAGGCTCCCATCTCCCAGGCATTAGGGACCTAATCTTAGATCAAATCCTGAATCTTAGATCAAAATCACCCTGCAGTGATCAAAATCAAGTTACCTGAAGTCACAAAGGTGATAAAAGAAGGAAAACACTTGACTCTCCGCAACCATAGGAACCTCTCTGATTTCTGGGACCTTTTCCTATTAGAGAAGGATTATTCCACCCCAGAATTATTTGAAACAGCTGAAAGATGGGATGATCTTTCATGGGGGCCAGCTGTGCTAGTGTCACTGCCACTGGCTGGGGCAGCCCGGGGCGGCCCCGGGGCAGGGCTGGTCATGCCTGCCCTCTTCACAAAGCTTGGGGCACCAGCAGAGCAAGGATGGGAGAGAAGAGCTGTAGAAAGGTGCAGGGTGTCTGACAAGTCAGGTTTCCTATTTGAGCCAAGCTTTAGGACAGACACTGCATGGCACAGGTAAGGTTGTGTGGCTGGGAGGGGTGCCAAGGAGGAATCCTGGAGAGGCTGCGGAGGAAGCTCCAGCACCTGGGGTGTTTTCTCCCTCATCCCATGTTGATGAAAGGTGGTGCATGGCAACACCATCAGGACAGCAGGGACAGGCTCAGTGACTCTATACCAGAGAAGGCAGCCCAGCATTGTGAAAATGAAAATCTCCCCTCAGTTCTCTTTGAATGGTCCACACTACACCAGTGAAACTCGTTTGTCCCTGCTAGTCTTCATCACATACAAAGCCCGCTCTGCTGCAGCCAGAGACGTCAGAGCAAAGAGAGTGAGCTTGGGAGCACACCAGAATCTCTGCCCTGTACCATCAAACCTCTCTGTGCAGCCCCACACTGAACCCAGGGCAGAAACTTTGTAGGTGCCAGGTTGCATGCACTGTTCGAGAGCCAGCATGAGGGAAAGCAGCCACAGCAGCTAGGGTTCATCCTGCATTGGTCCTCCAAGAATCAGCAGGTTGGGGCCAAACAAGAGCCCTGAAAGGATGCTCAGAGAAAATAAGCAGGCCTTGTTCTGCAGGAAGGTTGGCTCAGGCTTCAAATGCTGATGATCTCCCTGCAAGACAGTACTGGGTCTGAGCCACAGTGTGGTACCAGAGGCCTTATGCTGGCAGGAGAGCTGTTTCTCTGGCAAAAAATGGACAAACAGGTTCTCCTGATAGACTCCAATTTCTGTTGACAGCAATTAGTCTTGGTATACCTGGAGAAGTCTGACAAAATGCAGATTTCTTCCATGAATCCTCCGGCTTATTCAGAGGGTGCAGCATCCTTGCTGTTGCTGTCTTAAGTCCTAGGAAGATGTGCTCCATTTTTTGTGATGGGTAAAAAGATCCCTTGATATGCAAAAGCTGATATTTAAACCTGAGAAAACCAATTAGACATCCAGGTCTCATTGGGTTAGTTGGAGCTACGTATCTGAATACCCTAGGCAGTTCCATTGATTGCAGCCCAGACAGCCAAGAGCTTTGAAGTACAAGTTTCATGGAAACATCAGGGTTGTAGAATAGCCACAACATGCTCCTACATGGCCTCAGGATGGCTCAGCAGGACATATGGATTAATGAGCATCATCCTGGGCTGAAGGAATGGCACAGTGAAGCTGTTCACAAACCACCATCCAGCATGTTTTTAACAAGATCCTTTTTTCTTGCAACCCAATCCCTTTCTAGTTCACACATGAAAACATGACCTACTGTGAAACCAAGTCAATGCGGTACTTAGGCATATGACTCCTACTCCTCAGTTCACAGATGGTGTTGATTGACAATTTTAATGGCAGTTTGGGCACCTAAATCCACTCAAAACCTGGCCCTTTGGCCCTCCTGTTGGACAGGTCATGCCCTCTCCACTGCAGAAAATGCCTATTCTTGAGTTTGGATTGCCTCCAGTCTGCACTAGTTTTGCTCTGTATCTCCATCTTCTTTGATCTTAATTTCTTTTTTACTTCCCAGTATCTCTGAGGTAACAGACGAGGTTGACTGACCCTAAATTTGAAACCTGTGCTGCTTCAGACCGAGGAAACTACACTTCATGTGAGCATGCATGGGCCTCTGAGCCACAGTTGCACCTTTGCTACAAACACTGGAGCTGTCAGTACCATCAGACCCGACAGATGAGGTGTATTTCTAGGAGGCAGGGTACAGAGCTTCTCTTCTCCAGATCAGCTGTGAAACCAACAAGCCACCATAATTCACATATGTTCACTAAAGATGTTGCATTTCCCAAGAGCAGAGGCAGCAGATCTACTCCAGACGGTTCATTTTCTAGCTACAAGCATCCTACTTTGTTAGCCCCATAACAATGATATTTCCTTTTCCTAACCTATTTCACAGTCAAGCTGCATGCTGTTACCCACCTGTTGTCCTCTCCCGAGACAGCTTGTTTTTTGGTATTCAAAAAATGAGTCCTGTAGTATCCTTAACATGGGTGGTTTGATGTTTAATTTGAAAATATCTTTACAGTGGTTGGGTACAGTGATTGCCAGGAAAGAACCCAAAGATTTTTCTAAAAAGCTATCTTCACAATAGGAAGACCATATGAACAGTTTTCTGAACAGCACTAGCCACTTAGGAAGTTAAGTCCAATTACAAAATTCACTAAGGTGCTAAGCCAAGGTCTTGTTGACCTTCAGCAAGACAGAACTTCTTGGTGTAGGTACTTCAAAGTAGTTGGGCCCCTAAATTGACAGGACCTGGACACCTATAATATTCTGAGAATCTGGACCATAGATCCTGAATCATTGTAGAAAATGAGAATTTGGTGCCTTTATCACTCATTCACCTTTGAAAATGTTACTTTTCCAATTCCAAGACGCCTTAAAGGATTCTGCATTATTAGGAACAATGTTTGCTCACATGTTCTCTGCTTTTCTCCTCCACTTAATGTTGAGTAGACACATGGCAAACACTCAGCTTTGGTGCTAGTACTTTTGTTTTTACATTGAAGTGGACCTTTTTGTAATGAAGAGGTTAAAAACTTTCTTATATAAACAGATCATTCTTCAAGAAAATCTCTTCTAGTTTCAAAAACAAATCCAGAGTAGAATAGTGAAAAAACTAATCTGCATCCCTGGGGCTCTGCTCAGCCACCTGACTCTACACACTGTCCTTTTCAGTTTTCCAGACAGCATGCAACACCACAGATGCCTGCCACGCGCTGTCAGCCATCTAAGCTCTGTCTTAGGAGCTGATGCCATGTCTATCACCTATATGCTCCTTATGGTTAGATGGACAGAGAAGGGTTAAACGGATTTAAGGGTTTAAATGGGACAAATTATGGAGATTTAGCTATGGCAGAAAATAGTTTTAGTCATCATGCTGTCAAACAGTTTTTATTATTCATATGAGGGGAAATGAGAACAATGCAAAGTGCATTTGTGTGCTCCGAATAAGGGCACTGGTTCTTGGCCTTGGCAGCTCTCGTGTCTCTCATGCAGCCTCCATCTCCCAACATGGAAAAGCAACTAATGAAGCAGCAAGGGGTTCAAGGCAGTATGCAGTGCCCTGGTGCTGAATCAAAGCCCTCCTGCTCATTTCCCTTTCCCCTCTTCATGGGCGGAATTCGGAACCGTTGGTGATTAACCCTGGGTTAAGCCAAAAACAGGAGCAAGAAAAACAAGGGCAGCCCAAGAGAAGAGCTGGCGTTCATCCCCCTGCTGTGTTTATTTGGTGGAGTTAGATTTCCTGCTCCCTCTGAAGTGCATCTGTAAGTCAGGATGCTAGAGGACCAGAGGGAACTGAAGTTTGCTGAAGAAAGGACCTGGTACCTGCAATGAATCACAGCAATTAGAGCTGGCATCTGTTCTTGGTGAGCTCAGCATTAGACCACAAGCATTATTTTCTTAGGCTTACGGATTCCTAATTTTTCCTGAAATACAAGAGACTCCTAATCCAAAAGCGCTGAGGAAGAGGAGGTACTCACACATGCATACACAGACAGGCAGGTGACAGGTTCCTCTGATGTTCTCCATGCGTCTCACCTTCTCTCTTTGAAGCATGCAATCCTTGAGATTCCCTCCCAAAGTTCCCAACTGGGGTCCAAATTGACCCCAAGTCCAGACCCTATAGGAAACATCCAAACATCAGTCAAACCAACTTCGCCCACTCTTCTGCTGACCGTGTGGGCTTTCCCTCGGAGTCCAGGAGCTGACTGCTTTCAGATACATCCTCCACTCTGTGTGAGTGAAGGGAGAGGGAGAAGGAGGGATAGGGAATGTCATGGGGAGCTTTGTTAAGTTTGTGTGAGGAGGCTGTTTCTTACTGTAATGTTGCCTAGGGAGGTTACAGCCAATTTGAAACTTTATGAAAACGGTATTTTCTGTAGATTTTCTCCATTGCTGAGCACAGGAGAAATCTGAACCACATGCTGCAGAGATTCAACACACTGGTTAGAGAGTTTCCGGTGAGATTATCTGTCACGTGGTTATAAGATGTTATGTCTTGTCTTTAGTGAGGATTTCACACTGTCTTACAGCACATCCTTATAAGCAAGCCAGGAAAACATGATACGGATTTGCGCTAGCAGACCATTTTGCTATCATTACATACCAAAGGCTGACTATCAAACTCACAGGGTTTACCAAGCAGTGGTTGCCAGGGCTTGGTTCAGCATTTTCATAAATGTCCTCAGTAAAGGAAGAGAACATGCAAACCTGAAGATGACATGAAGTTGGGAGGGGATTGAAAATGTGTTGGAAGGTTAAATCAAAATTCAAAATACTCAAGAAATGCTTTGGGAAAAAAAACCCAAACCAACCAAACAACAACAACAAAAAACACCCTGACTGCTGTTCTACAGGGGAAAGTGCCTCCAGAGGGAGATTTGCCTTTAGACACCTCTCCTGGATGAGGTTAACTGTCATCTTGAGATGCCTTTATTTCCTAGGTAACTGGCGGGACCTGAAGAGTGACTGACTCAGTTACGTCTCACAAATGGATGTCTAGGTGGGAATCCTACTCATACTCCAGAGTAAACAGCTTCAGTAATATTGAAAAGGCTCTGGAGGCTGCAGTAGATCACAAACTTAGTGTGAGGTACCAGTGTCAGACAGCTATGGTAAAGGCAAATGTCCTATTTGTAGTGTCATAAATGGAAATAGAGCTGAAAGGACATGCAGAGCCCTGCAGGGCCCTGGCAAGGTCTCAGGAGGGGTCTTGTGCCCATGAGGCCATGACACTTCAGGAGAGCTGTGGACCAGTTGGAGATCATCCACAAGGAGCAACAGAAGTAGGAAGATGTCTGGAAGATGTGAACTGTGTGGAAAGACTATATAATTTGGGCTGGTAATAAAGATAAAACTAAGGGAAAATTTCCATGGGTGAAAAAATGGCATATTGGAATATTTTGCCTAGGAGGGTGGTGAAAACTTCTTCATTGGGGGTATTTAAAAGGGACAGAGACACAAATATAGTTGATCTGCCTTGGGCAGGGAATGCCAGCTCCATTCCTTTGTGAATCACTGGTTTTATGGTTTCTTTTACTGAAAAAGGATATTCTTTATATAAAAAAGGTGATGGAAGGAGGTAGCCCACATGCGCAGACAAAGCATCCATTTCCTCAGAGAAATCTTCTTCTAGGGAGCCAAGACACAAAAAGGAAGGATGAGAAATTTTTACAAAAGGCAAGACAGATGCAGGGGAAATAAAGGATTTTGCCCAAAGTCAGCTGCACAGTCTGAGAAGGAGGAGGTAACTGAAAGCAGACCATGTGAAGGGAACGAAGGACTGCCTTTAAATTAGTTGAAGATTGAAGATCACTCTGAATATTCTGAGCCTCTTCTAATTTACTGCGTCTGTTTATAAACATTTTGCAAGGAGTAGTAAATAAAAAGTGTTAAAATGAGCAAAGCAAGCTGCAGAAGAGAACTGAATTGTCAAGGTCAGATGAGACAGACAATAGGAGTGTCCGTAAGTGCTTGCAACTCCTCAGGACCCTCATAGCTGTTTCAGGAACACCTGAAAAGACCAAAAATTTTCCAGAGAAGAGAAATCCAGAAAGCTGAAAGACCTTTGTGACAAAGGTGGACTTTTGTGACTTGTTTCCTGGTTTTAATCCTGAAGAGGGAAATGGTTATATCATCTGCTTCAAACCTTCTTGTGGTAACTGCCCTGCGGCATCTTAGCGAGGTAATTAATTTCAGGAGGAATTACCCAACCCTTAATTTTTCTGAGCAATTATCAGCTCAGGTACCAGCCAGGAATCAGAGCGTTCTTTGCTCCGATGATGGCTGGGTACAAGTAGCTGCAGACTCCTCTGCGATGCTGCAATTTACCAGGAAGTCTTCTGCGGTATCTGTCTTGAGACGCCTTCACCTGATGAGTGTGCCCAGATAGCAATCGCAACCTCTCCCATGTATTTAAACGGGCAGTTTTGATGAATGTTGTGAGTTTTGCTCTCTCCTAGCTTTCCATTTGGGGAAGTAGTGCAAAGGGCTTGGGCTGCAGAACAAGTTCAGCCTTCCTCCTCACCAGGCACAGCCAGCAGAAGCAAAGTTGCAAGTGGCAGAGAGGATTTTTGGGATCTGCACCACAGTTTGTTTCTCTGTGCTGGTACTGCTGACAGTTGTTGCTGTTTTTCTGTGCCTCAGTTTCTCCACCTGTATATACATAAACTTACTGTTCTTCACAATACTGGGTTTTTAACCCGCAAGTGTGTTCCTACCCCTCAATGTTAGAGAACTAAATAGCTGGCCAGTGTCTGTCTAGGCACCCAGTCAGCTGGGTACTTGAAGATGGGTGGTGAAATCTCTGGCCTTCCCAGGTAGACAGAGTGCTTTAACACCACCAGTAAGTGAGCAGTAAAGAGCCCCATATTATCACCATAGCACAGATCAGCTCCTTGCTTCTCCTGGTCCACACAGGAAAGAGACCGGGCACTCAGCGTTCAGCACTGCTGGCATCCTCTCTCCTTGCTGAGTTCTAACTCTTTCTGCGTGAACCTCCATGACCCCAACTCACGCCAGTCCCTCTGCGCCCCAGTCCTTTCCACCCCACTCCAGACAGAGGAGGCTCCTTGGATGCTGCTGACAAAGGGACCTGGAGCCTTCTGCCCCTCCTCTCCTTGACTCGATGGTTGATGCATGAGGGACTTTTACCCCACACAGCCAAGCACCAGCATACCCTTTTCCAGTGTCCCCAGTCAGTGTTGGCCAGGTCCTACCTGGAAGTCCCTAAGATGTGTCTGCTGTTAGCGCATCTCAGAAACCACTCACCAGCTGGTTTTATATTAATGCACTAACTAATAAAGTGGGTGACTAGCCTGTTGGTTCTTCAGGGCAGGGTCATGTTTCTAGTTGGGTTTTAAGGCACTGTGTTTAGTTACAATGCTCTATAAAGGATTTGCTGTGATAAGGGACAGTGTTTGTAAGACTAGATGAAGGTGAAAAAACATTTCCTTATAACAGCATTAGGCACTCCCTGCCATCACTTGCCTGCTCTGCTGGAGCTGTGTTTGACCCCATCCTCGAGGTGAATGTTCAGGATAAATCCCTGCAGTTATTTCTGAGTCTGCAAGTATGAGTGGGAAATGGGACCAGCTGCAGGGAAAGGGGGCTGCAAAGCCAGCCCTTAACCAGGCTGCTGCACTGTGCATCTCCTTCCCAGCAGAGCAGCTCCACTCCCCTGCTGCACAGGCTGGGCCAGCAGATGCCAAGAAAAATCTTGGAGTATTACAGGTTTTGTTAAATATTGATGTCCAGTTTACAATGGATGGGTGGAAGCAGCTGGGTGATGGAGGAGAGAGGAAGATTACATGCCAACTACTGTACCAAGCAGGTACAAGGGGGCAGGCAGAGTGTGGGTGCAGTGGTCAGGAAGAACATCTCTGAACTGAGTGACCCAGTGTTTGGAAAGCAATTTTTCCTGGATGCAGCTGAATACTGACTCAGCCAAACAATGGTGAAGTACAGTGACCTCAGAACTGCAGCGAACAGCTTGGTCACTCCAGGAATAACCCTGGACACAGCCAGGAGGCCGCAGCATTAGTCTGAGACCTTCATTTTGCACACAGACTAGCAAAGCTAACAATCAGTCCTTTAGATCCACAGAAAAATATGGGTCTGTCTTACATCTTACATGACAGTGATGTGAATGGAAAATGAGCTGCTCTCTGTCAGTCTGGGAGATGGTATTTTTTCCTTTTGCAGTTCCTCACTGAGCAGGCAGGTGTGGTAGTCGCCTGTAGATGTGCTGTTAGTGATGGACGGACAGAAGAGAAATAGTAGCCTGATTAAAATCACTTGGGAATACAGTGGAGTTAATACATCTATTAAGCAACTAGATCTGGGGATATAGCTTATCTGCATATGCTTGTTTCTGGTACTGGCATGAACACAGTGTGGCTGAGCAAAGCTTTTGTACAAGACTTGACTCCTGATTACTTTTTAGCCCTACATGGCCTGACTGAGGATGCCAGAAGTCTTGTCATGAGCTCAATATTCCTGGGGCCAGTCTGAACCCAAGCTTTAAGAACACTAGATATTTTTACATGTGGATGCCAAGCATGTCAAGGTGCCTTACTGGAGTCTGAGGGCAGGTTAAACTTCTCATATAGATACGAACAGTGCTATCACCAGCTGCCAGTTACATGACTGACTTCTGCAAAAAGCAACATGGGCCTTGTTTGCTTTCCTTGGCTCTCATTCAGAGATGATGGAAAGATGATGGAGAAGCTTGAACCAAAGCCCACTGAAGAAGAGGTTGTGTTGGAGAAGGCATTCCTTTAATTACCAGTAATTTCAGGGGCCTCTGTGCTCTCCACATACCCTGTGCTGTCTGCTTGGGAGAAAAGCTTTCCGAATCTTCCCGTGCTACAAGATGGACCCCTCACTGCTTGCAGTTTGGCAGAGCACTCCTGCATACTTCAAAGATATCATGGACTCTGCTACTGGAGAAAAACATCTGTGGATCCAAATCTGCCCAAACACAAGGGGTGGCTTCATAATACCTGCCTTGGAGATATACAGAGTAGTTGCCTGTGTTTGAACAGATGTCTCACATGCTGGGAGCAGACTGAGGTTCAGGTAACACTAAGTGATCTGTAGTGGTCATGACGATGGTATATGGTGAGTAATCCTTATGTCTGAGTTTCATTGTAAGGCAGCATCCTCAGCCTACTTGCAGCCTGTGCTTGATGCCACTCAGATGCAGACAGCCAACTCTCTGAGGTGCAGAGCCCTATTTCACAGGGAATTTGAATCATCTTTCCGGGTGGAAACAGGAAGCCTGTTCTAAGCCTATGCATCCACATAGGAATAACAATTGTAATGGCAGCTCCACCAAGAGCAAGAGTGACACCTGAGCTCCTGGCAATAACCAGTATAAATTGCCGCAGATTTCTGGGAAGCCAAGTGAGGCCAGGACCCATCGGGCCAAAATTTTTTTTTCTTTTTTTTTTCTTTTAACTGGATTTTTTCTTTTTTTTTTTTCTTTTAACTGGAGATTGTGAGAAAGAAATCTGACATTTTCACAATAAAAAGCATATTTCCCCCCAAAAAATGTTGGTTTAGTTTTGTTTTGTTTTCTAATATATTTTGGTGTCAAGGTTTGTCCTTGTAGACAAATCCTGCCAAGCTGACAGAGAGTGCTCCGGGAATGCTTCACCACAGAGAAGTTAACTTACCTAAAGGTCTGCACACATCCACTTTTCAGATGTAATTAACAATTGCAGGTCTCAGTTTAGCTGGAGCTCCAATGAACCAGGGTAAGGACTATGGAGCCCCACGGCACCAGTTATCCAGGTTGCATGGTGAACCAGTTCTCTGTTGGGCAGGTGGGACAGTGACTGGGGAGTTCCTGCAGTTTTGACAGCTTACTGCAGTGGCTTATTTGTCCTTACACTGATGAGTGCCAGTCTGCCCTCTGAGCATCCCTTTCCTCTCCACACATCCCAGCCCATGGCTTGAGATGAGCACTACAAGAGATGTTTTTGCTACCTGATGGAGGAAGTATGTGTGCTGTGCCCATAAACAGGACCAAGGGCTGGCTGAGCACCTAAGAAGCTGCCAATTTCCTCTCTGCAGCACCCTTGACACCATTTGGAAGCATTGGATTCTGCCTAGAGGTTCATAGATTGTAAAGGAGGAGTTGAAATGACATCTTATCTGTCTTCCTGAGTAATAAAGACCTCAAGATTTTAGGGAATTAATTCCTGAGTGAGGCAGAAACTATGTTGAAAATAAAATATCATCTTGATTTAAAAAATGCCAGCGATGGAGAATCCAGAAATCCACACCTTTTGCAAGCCATCATCCCAATGAGCAGTTTCCATCCTGGTGCTCAGTCCGTCCTTTCTTGCTCATGTGAAGCTGTACGGTCTTACCCTCCACTTTCACTCCACCTTCACTGGCAACGGAAGACATCTGGTACTTCTGCTGTACATATTCAAAGAGACAACATCTCTTGGGGGATATCCACAAAGACCCTCCTGTTTATTCGGTCACCCTGTGTGAGGCTCTTCTCTGAGCCCTCGCTGAGACGCTCTCAGTCTCCTTGAACCACCATCAGCAGAAACAAAGTGGCAGTCACAAAGGCTGTAACCTCTTTGCCTCTGCTCAACACTCCTGCGCTGAGATGCTGCCCATCGTAACAGGGTAGCCCTGTAACACAGCATTGCCGTTGCTAGCAATGGGACATAAGCTTTGTACTGAGTCTGCAGGACCTCGGGGCTGAGGCTGGTCAGGATTGCTCCATCTGAACTTTTCCTGACCCTTTTTGGACCTTTATTTCACCAGGTTTTGCTGTGACATCAGTTTAGCTAATTGACTGGGTGTCTATGTTTACTGGTTTTTATTTTTGTTGCCTTTGTGTGCTACAGAGGTTTTTTATAGATGGCATTAACAAGTGCTAATTCTAGGCACAATGTGATGTTTATGGCTCTCAGACAATGAGTTAAAGTTGAGAAATACAAGCCAGGTATGAGAGCACAGGACCTGAGAAGTGGAGACACAGGATGCAGCACAGAGGTGGGGTGATAAGGCATGGGATGATAAGACATGGGGTGATAAGAGGTGGGGCACAGGATGGCACGGGAGACCCCACAGCTATGAACAACTCACCGACGGTCAGTTAAAAAAATGCAGATCTGCAGTCGGAGAAAAATGGTTTTAAGGATAACGAGAAGAACAAGGAGGTAGCAACTAACGTATGTGAAGGACACCATATTCATTGAATTTGGGTGTAAACAAATGTTACATGTTAGTTTAGAAGCTAACACATAAATGTTAGCTATTAGCATGTTAGTGAACATATAAAAATGTGTCCAAGTGGATCCTGGAGAGAAAAAGAAGAAAGTAGCAACATGAATATCAAATTCCCCCCAAAAGAGGACTCTGGAGCCTGAAGACTGTGTTGTTATCCTCTCCAGTGTCTGTGGCTACTGACTTTAAGACCCAGAGGAGCAATGGAAGGGGGTGCATGACTCCAAAAGAAAGGACAGAAACTAAGAAATGTGTGTGTTGCAATTTTAATTCTGTTACTACTATTAGAGTGACTTTTTCTGTAAGTACTCTAACTGCATTATTATACTTTCTGCAATAGTTAGCTCTACACTAACGATGATTCTTCAGTTGACAGAGCTTGAGAAAGATGCTCCCCCATATGCACTCAGTGCTGGGCATCAGAGAAGCGTTGCTGCCGCCCCAAAAGGAAAGGAGGAAGCTGGTGAACAGATGACCACCTATATCCATAGAGCTCTGGAGGCATTGGTCCCACTCCCATCACTGCTCTGCATTGGCAGTGTTTGAAGGCCATTCCTTTTTCCTTTGTCCAGACCTGGGAATGCAGAAGCAAAGAGCTGTCAAGGCTTATTGTGTGGAAGTGGACTGGAGCATGCCTGAAGGACTTGACATGTGTTTACGCCAGCTTGGAGAGCACTGGCGGTGCTTCTGTCTCCATTTTTCCTCCATCAAATAGGAAAATTGCTTCTTTGCTAAACATGGGTGACATAGAACAAATGTCCTCCTGTTTATGCAGTGCTGAATTATTACAATGATAGGAATGTTAAATTATTCTGGGCCAAGTCTTTGCCTAGAGGCAAAGTGGGGCCAAGCAACCGTAATACCAGTTTATGCTGCAGTTTGGAAGCACTTCTTAAACACTAAAGCAAAATACTACTGAACGTTTAGTGCAGTTTTTTCTTTTTAAAAAAAGAGTTGCTTGAGGTATGACAAAGCTTTGGTAAAAGCTGTTTCTCACTTTTGCCAGGTTACAGAGCTGTCTGGAAGGGTTCGAAAATTAAATTTTCAATCAAGGAAAACCGAAGCAGAGAGAATTGGGGAAGGAGGTGGTGGGGGAAACATGATTATTTGCCCTATTTCTAGATGAGCGCTGCCAAATTCCTAGGGTGTTATGTAATTAGCATGCTATCCGAGTGCTCTAATCATGACAGCACGTGCTTTCTTGCCATACCTCAGGCAGTATTGCAAGTTTTTATTCATTCGTAACATATTTAAAATCAGTAGCTTACAAGTTTTGTTAAGAAATGTGGGGGGGCGGAAGGAGGGAGAAAGTTTGGGATTTTTTTTGTTGTTGCCGTTTCCAGGTGAGCTTTCTCCCTCTCCAATTCCCTTCTAACTTTCCTGGATGCTTCTGCTTGGTTGCAGCACAGGTGCTCTGCGGCTTTGCTGCTGGCTAAACCTGTGGTTTGTGGTGTGCCAGTATTCAGTAGGATGCATGTTTTTGGGGTTTTTTTTGGAAATGAAGAGTGCTCCTGAGATACCATCCCTGCCTCAAGATCTTGCAGATATTTTTACAGATAGTACAGTTTGTTCCTTGCTTGAGTCATCTACACAGAAAAATATATATGCAAACAATTTCCTCTCAGCCCTTCCCATTTTTCCTGGTAACATCAGGTCCCTGGTGCAGTGAGGTTCCCGTATGACAATTACTGGGGATAATAGAGAAAAGCATCATCAAGGGATATTAAGTAACCCAACCAGATTTCTCAGTGTTCAAATCTCAGGACCTTGCACCGCAGATTTTGAAATCCCCTTTTTCAAGGTTACTTTCACGCTGTTTAATAAGCTTTTATCTTGTAAACTATAATAAAGTTTCAGGCCTTAATCCGGTGAGATTATGTTGGGGCGGGTGGGTGGATTTCTTCAGCATTTTAGTACCCCAGGGACAGAACATCCAGGGCCAAACTCAGAGATAAAATGAAGTGATGAAAACTGAACTGTAGTGCAGAGCAGACTGAATCCACTTGCTTGTGGTTAGCCTGGACTCCCACAGCCTGCAGCCCAGCTGGCGTCGGGTGCCATTCTTCATCCTGGCTCTGCTCTGACACGCACTCCTGGAGGAGCGAGCACAGTCCCCATATCACACCTGGGAGGACATCAAAAATCAGACCTGCAATGCACTTTCTCAACGTTTTCCCCCAGCCATGCAGAGGGGAAAGCAGTTTCCCCAAGCAGTGGTTTTAAAAATATGTATCTTGCTATATTTCTACTTCAGAAAACAGAGTTTTCACAGGAAGATTTTTTAAAAAAGAGATAAATTTCCTTACACTAGCTGGCTGAAACCTTTGCATGAACAGCCTGCATTCATTAAGGCATCTCAGCTCTGGGGATGGGATTTTTGACCAAAGAAAGCATAGCTGAAAGACAGGAATCAGCCCCACACTGTGATCACTTCCCTGGAATTAGACAAAACAGGGTGGTATTCTCAATTTAATGCCAGGAAGGGGTTAAGCTTTTGTCCTCCAAATTGGCAAAAGTGCCTGGCAACAAAACTGTTCCCCATTTATGGGAATAGGTGCGAACGATGATCTATAGGTGGAAAATGTTTCCCTGTGAAATTTGAGTTGAAATTGAGATATTTTCAGTGTGACAACCTCCACAGCTACTTAGAGCTTCTCTCCAAGGCATCTAACATAGCTTTTCTCTCTTCAGCTCTTCTATTTTCCCTGATCCCTGCTCTCCGAGAAGCTGCCTCTGGCTGGTTTTGTTGCTCCTGGTGATGGGAATAGACTCACCAAACCTACACATGGAGCCACTGCTCATGCAGAAATTATACACATGGGGTTAAGTTCCCAAAATCAGTTCAGAACTAGGATTTCCACCGTTCATTTTCCCAATTCGGGGAACATTTTAAGACCTTCCAAAAGTTCCACACAAGCTGCATAAGCACCAATTATTGCTTACTCTGCAAAGTTCATCTGAGGTTGTAGAAAGCAGCTATTTAAGCCCACGAAGCATCAGGTAAAAAGTAGAAACCCAGCGCATCCTATTGAAACTGGGATGAGGAAAAGGCATTGTAACAGGTGGAGAAAAGGCCCGGGCTTTCAAAGCATGTGAGGGCAGAGTTTCATTCCCAGTTAGGCTCAGCTCCCGTTTTAGATGTTGGCATAAGGACTCAGCATCTAACTGATGCCTGGGTGATGCTGATGGTTACACTATTAGAAATAAACACTTCCCCCCTCTGTAGACTGTAACAGCCTGGTTTCTCTTTTGTACTACGCTGTAAAGCACCTAGCATCATCGGACTTAAAACTAATGAGACCTTAACAAACTATGAGCAATAAATCTTAATAAGAGCAAACCAGCACAGCTGTTGCAAGCCAGGCAGGCTGTGCACACAAAACCTTTCTTTGGGCAATGCATTTTTCCCCAAAAGTGAGATGGAAAACCTTCACCCCCATCAGAGATGTCAGAGGTTTTCGGCTCAGATCTGTGGCCACCCCCTCCTATGCAGCCAGCCCGAGGGGCAGATGTTTGAAACCCCCTCACTATTGCTCTCCCCAAGCAATTCCTGAAAGCTCCACAGTTATCAGAGAGCAGCGGGGGCTGGAAATACAACCTCCTTTGTTTAGTCTCAGTGAATGTGTGGCAGGAAAACATTGCCATCCTGTTTTCCAGGCACTAGCACGCAAATAAGAATGGAGGAAAAATACAGCAGCCTCTCTGACAGGCTGTGATTAATCCTCATTGTGTCCCGCATTGAAGAGGTGCCAGAGGTGCTGCTCACCAGCCTGCGTCCCCCCTGGCCACACCAGCCTGGGAAGGACCTGTTGGGCTGAGCCTATGAGGCAGCGCCTGTGTGTGGGGGAAACGAGGACGCTTGCAAACGTAACAGCGTGTCCTAGGGTGGATGCACCCGAGGAGCCCGGTGACTGTACGGACAAGGGTGCGGGGTGATGTAAGAGGGCTCTCAGCAGCATGGTGAGCCACGAGCCAGGCGGGAGGGAGGGAGCAGGTCCTCATGCACGCTTATCCCTGCCAGACCATGCAGCCTGACTCACTCGCCCTTGTCCTATCGCTATCTCCTTGCCACCTTTCGCGAGCTCAGCCCCAGGAACGGCTGGTTTGCTTTGTTTTCTTCTCTCCACCCAGGACTGTCCTCATGTTGAAATATTGCCCAAGTCAGCAGGGCTAACGCTGCCAGCTTGTGCAGAGCTGAGAAGTTGCATAAACCTGGTCATGCAAATCACAGATGGCATCCCCAGGCTGTATGCAAGCCTGCAAAAGCACCCCGAGCTGCAACGCACTTGGGACCTGCCCTAACACAGTGGCGGGGGAAGGGGGGGGACAGGGGGGGGGGGGGGGGGG
>NW_008824591.1:529259-555410 GCF_000699105.1 Pygoscelis adeliae
CTGCAAAAGCCCCCCGAGCTGCAACGCGCTTGGGCCCTGCCCTAACACAGTGGCGGTGTCAGGTGGGTAACAGTGGTGGGGAAGAGGCTGACACTGTGCTCTGCCCTCCCTGACTAAAACAGGGCAACATGCATCCTCCTAAGACAAGACAAAGCCTGAATCATGCCTCGAGACCTCTGGATGTCCCATAAATCCTCGGTCAGTACACTTTTCCCTGCACTGTCTGTGCATCTTTTGCAGCAAAGCCCCACACTTGTGTTGCAGCCTGAACTGTGATAAGTGTGAGTCATGTCCATGGGCTGCCTTCAGGGTGTTCCTGGCCCTGCCACGGGTCTGCTGTGTGAATTTGGAAGAGCCCTTTAGCCCCACTCTCAGCCAGGTATGCTGAACACCTCAAGGGATGGGACATAGGCCACTTTATGAACGTGACATATTAATGTAATAACGGTGCTCGGAAGGTCTCCAGCTCCTTCCAATCAAGTTCCTAACTTGCAAGTCCCACTGTGTGGGGTAAAACTGCACACCTGTGAGACAGGAAACTGCATTAGCTTCCTGCTTTACAGGCACAGAAAACAGCCTCAAAAGTCTTAAACCAGGAATGGAAACCACATCCCCAGTCCTCTAGTACAAAGCAGCAAAGATGCTGAGGCAAAGCTGAAGTAAACTTGGCTACCAGGGAGGCTGAGGGGCAGGGTCTTGGGGCTGTATTCTGCGCTAACCTCTGGCCACAGACTTGCTACCTATGCAATTCGTTTTCCAGAAAAGTAAATCAATGAGAATTTGTCCTGCTGTCAGCCTGCAAAGAACCTCTTTGGTCTCTGCATGCAACTAGTATCTCTGCTCATCTTGGACTGGAGGGGCTTTGTGTAGTGATTGCATTTGAGCTATTAGTTACTGTGCAATGAGACCCACATCCCTGAACAGGGGCCTCTGGGTCGTAGCACAATATAGATGATAAACAGCCTAATTAATAATGATACATACTTGTCTCCTGGGGTGGTGAGTGGCTTTATTAATGTTTGCAAAAACTGTTCTGTGTTATTTGTATTAACCAGGAAATGTGGCTGCCAAAGCCAGACCAGTGCAATCACGGAGCAGGATGCATCACAGTTATATTAGGGGTTGGCGTACTCTGCACTGATACAGATCTCTGTGGTCTGCAGCCTCCAGAGAGTTTCAGTATTTAAACAGTGAAGAAATTTGGATACAAGTTTCAAACGTGTTTACATCCCACAGAGGTCAAAGTCTCCGTTTTTGGCTCATAAATGACATTCCCGTGTGACACCTGCACAGTACTGGTGGGAGTGCAATACCCCGGGTCCACAAGTCTTCCTGGGTTTCCCAAGCAGTCTCCTCTTTTCTTCATGCCAGGTTGTTAGTAATGAGGTGGGAAGAGGTGTTGTAGAAACAGGGAGACATGGCACAATCCCATTGTTGCTTACTTGATAGATAGAGCAGGTGATTATAAATCTGACATGATCTCTCTAGACAAAGGTCTTGCAGGCAAAGTACAAACTGGAAATGAGCTGCATATTTTGAGCAGAAAAAAAAACGTTATATATTGGAATAACCTCGCAGGCCATGGAATCAGTGACAGACAACTCTGCGTCTGAGTCTTTAAGAAAAGACCCACTGTAGGTCAGCCACGAACTGTTGGCCTCGGCGTGGGAATTACCAAGTGTCATTCCAAGACTGCACTATTTGGGAAGGTCAGATGACATAATTATAATGGTCCTTTCTGACCTTGCAATCTACAAGCCCTCATAATTTGTAATCAGGATACAAATTATTTGCCTTCTGAGTTGAGGAAGGAAGTCTTCTGCATCACCTATCTGCTCCAAAACATCCGCTATTTCACAACTGGCTATGTACAACGTGCAGGATTTTCACCATCCACTGAAGACTCAGTAGCATCCACCAGTTGCTTTTACCAGGCTGGCTGGTCAGATCCAGCCTGGCTTACCCTGTCACACTGTCAGTGATACATACAAATGTTCCATATGGGGAGGAAATACACTTTGTGTAGATTGTTATGTTATGAATAATGTTGACTCTTCCTTTACCTTGGTTTAAGTATGGTTGAGGAAACCCAAAATCTAGCCAACACATTTCTGCAAAATCAATCACCTCGTTTTTCAAATTAATTTATCTCACAAAAATATCTCCCATAAAGACATAGAGTAAGTTTACATCTACTTAATGGGGAACAACCACTGCAACCACTATGTCATGGACACAGTCATCTGTCCTACATGTACAGGAACACAGAGGAAATGACCACGTTTCAGAGCTTACCTGACACATCCCACTCTGCACACTCATCTCTCCAAAACTGCGCTGCATCCCAAAATGCCATGAAGCACCATGGCTATGTTACATCCCATCACACAATCCTACTTCAGCAAGGCCTGGTGTGCTGTCACATTGAAGACATGCTTTTCACCTATGGAGTGTGTAGGGTTACACACTCACCAGCACCACACCAGCCCTCAGTGTTAATTAAGGAGTTGAAGAGCTCACCACAGTGAGCAGCCTTGTTGCAGCCTCATCATCTGTCCTTCAGTGACATGAAACAAAGACATTTGGGGGAATGGGGTCTTTTCCACACCTGAGATTTGCATTTGAATTTATTTGTCCTATATATTCCCAAGCAATTTGATTTTAAATCATGCTGATAACTACCTGGCAGAAATAGAAAATGCTAGCCCTGTCCTTCACTGTCTGCTGTGCAACATGAGAAAGGCAGAAGGACTGCAGTATTAGGAAGTAATTGCAATTTCATTTCCAAGCTAAGTAGAGCAGGCAGGTCTGTAGAGGTTACGAGGCTGCAGTCCCCTGAGGTGTGCACAGAGGGAAGTAACATGGCTAGTGATTAAAGGAGGCTTTTGCAGGGATTAGTGTGCCTGCAGCGTGGCTCTTGTCTGAGCTGTGTCTCATTAGTTCAGGAGGCAATGGCAAGAGAGTCATCTCCAGAGGATGAGTCACCCCACAGCCATCTCTGGAATAGAGGGACCACATTGTCTACCTGCTATGCTATTGCCTATATATGTCCAAGCCAACTCCTCCGGGCCAGACCCTTAACTATGAGCTGGCTCCAGTGACGTGACTTCAATGAATCGTACCTCAAGAGATTAAATTCACAATTTCCTCACACTTCAGTACATGTGCTGTTTTGAGGAAATCCACTTCACCAACCTTGACTCCGAGCTCTTTGTGCAGAGTATAAATAAGTCTGGGACCTTAGGGGAACATGGGAGAAATGGGAGTATTAGTCAGCAGCGTTCCTGGGGGCACTTACAGCAAGAATCCGGACAGTGTCTCCTCTGGAGAGCATGGAAAATGCACTGTACAAAATATTTTTGCAGAGCAGGAAAACACTGCATTCTTTGGATGACAATGGCATTGTGTCACTGTCTGTGACCACAGCCATGACTCAGGCTGTTGCTGGGGATTGAGAGGAGGGTGAGCAGGCAGCACTTGCTGCCAGCCATGGCTTGTGCTGCTAACTGTACTGCGTAGTTAGAAACTCCAAAGAAAACACAAGGCTATTGTTTTATTTTTCTTTTTTAAAAAAGGGCTCCTGATTGATAGTCTGGCAGTATGAATGTTGCTCCTGGGTCATGTGTACAAAGCACGAGCACACAGGGCTTACGTTCTCTGGCAGGGATGGACATGTTGCTTGCCGCAGTGTCCAAGGCAGCTGGCCAAGAAGCCCGTGGCATGCAGCATCTGGTTGCATTACACTGCTGCTTCCCAAAGCCCTGCTCCCAGGAATTTACAGTGTCTGCCCCCAGGCGTTATCACACGTCTGATCCATGAACTTTAAGCAGATTCCACGCAAGCTTGCAAAATTGGAAAGTCCCTGGAGCCTTCCTTTCCCACTTGCCATCCCATGGAAGTTGCTGATACATATGTTGCCTACACATCCTTCTGACTGTCTTCACACACCACAGGGACTGACCACTGCAGAAGGGCTTGAACAGAACTGGCTCTACCTGGGATCTGATCAGTGCTAGTTGCTAGCGAGGCTCAGGGTTAGCTAGGTTGAGCGTAGGCTCTCTGTACTGCAAACCCCTGGACATGTGTTTCAGGAGGCATCATCATGGTGGCAAAGCTCCTGCTGGAAGAGGGCAGCTCTGCACCCTATCTGTGACTCTCAGCCTCTATGAGGTGATGGCAGGTGAGCCAGCCTTGACTCCAACAGGAGTCGATGCTCACACTTGGCTGTGTTCCTAGGTGATGACCAACGGAGAAATCTGGGTGAGCTCTTAAAGATAAAAAGTCTTAGTTAGCAGAGAGGGCAACAAGCACTGGAGGGAAAACAGCTAACTGGGGAAAAATGGTTAGCATCTGAATCTTTTACAACTCATCATTCTCTGCTGCAGCCCAGGTCCCCTAAGGACCAGCACCCTTTAGAGCTGTGTCTCCTTCTAGTATTTTGTCCACAAAATACTTTTAGCTCTTATCAATTCCTAGGAATTGCAGGACAGATGTGAGTGAAACCCTTAGGAAAAGAAATGCACAGTGGACAGCAGGCTGCCCTCTGCCATGAGGAAAATCATAACAGGTTGGCGAGCTATGGACAAGAAATGTGGCACCTACTTCAGAGGCTGCAGTTTGAAAGTAGCAGGAGGAAGGTGGGCTCCATGCTAGTTTTGGCTGAGCGCTGTGATGATGGGTACATGACCTACTGTTGTCTCAGCTCTGGGGAAGCTGAAGGTGACAGGCACACAGCCAGGAGACCCATCTACTCCAACCTTCTTCCTGACATGCTGGGGGAAAGCTAGGGAGAATTAAGCCCTCCTTTCACCTGCCTCAAGGGACAGTTCTCCTGAGTTCAGCGCTGTGGCAATGGGCATGTTGTGCTGACCGACACACTGCAGTGATGCTAAAAAACAGCCCCTCCAGTGGAAATCTCTCCTGGTGCCAAGCCTCACTGCAGGCTTCTCTTCTGGAGTGCAACACAGCCATTTCTTCACTGACTTCTGCTGGTGGAGAGAAATGGGAAAACAGTTTTCCTTATTTTCATGTGAATGGTGTGTTTTTGTACTGCTCTTGGAAACAATTGTCCTTCTGAGCAAAGGGTGTGGATGGAGCTGGATCAGAGCACTGTAGGAAAACATCTTTCTCCTTCACTGGCAGACCAAGTTCCTCCCCCCTGTCTGTCAGGCAGGAAATAAAGGAAACCTTTGAAAGCACCGCAGAACATTAACTATTAGAGTCCAGGGCACAAGGCTCAGGAAAGAAAGATCCTCAGCCCATCTGTACCACAGCAGAGGGGTGACACTGGGCAAAACCTCTCAGTTCTCAACTTATTTTTGAATAAAATGGAAAAGGAGGAACAAGATGTTTTGTCGGTGTAGAAGGGGCAGGAACATGCTCCCTCTTTCCCCCCCAGTACCTGAATTCCATGTCCAGGAAAATACGTGTGTTCCTTAAACTTCCTGGCGCTGACGGCGTTGTTGGCCTTCACGCTCTGCCAAGGAGCGTGCCATGTCTTTTGGTGATAGCTGTCATTTTCCTTTTGCTCTAAGGCACGAGGCTAATGGTGCTCAGATGAAGTTTGCTTTGCAAGGAAAGCAAGCTGGAGAAAAAAACAGCCCTGTACACCTTGAAATGTACTCAGCAACCCACAACACACACTGGTAAGTGAGCACAGGGCATTTCTCCCACAACCCAGCCCATATCCTGGGAAGAAGCTATTAGGGCAACATGCAAACAGACCTACAATGGCTGCAGCAAAGCGTGGACTGTGAAGCATTGATCTAGAAAACTCACCCAAACACATGTAATGTACCTGGCTGCTGCAAGCCAGCAGGAAAATGCAGAGGGTCAGGGAGTGCAGGGCAGTGCGGCCATCGGTCCCTACCTCCGTAAGAGCCGGCGTGATCCAGAGGAGGTGTGCTATCTGTTGGTGTGAGCAGGTGCTTACGTGTCCCATTCCTAATCTACACCCCCGTCACATGCACTCTTCCACGCTTGGAGTGACTTTTGGCTTTCTACCTGTACATGATGACCTACACCTACAGCTCCCTTCCCTTTTACACTGGGGACACAGTGCTGACAGTATAACCTGAAGGGTGAGGGCAAATATTATGTGCCCTTCTTTTAAGATCCCCTAGTTCATGACCTACTGTCAGGTTGGGGTCTACTAGCAAGTACCTATCTCTCTTACCCTCAAGAGTGCCTACAAGATCAAGGGATCTGTGCTAACTGATCCCCCTTCTTTCAGAGAAAATTAGATGGAAAAGATTTCCAGGAGAAGGTGTCAGTGAAATATATAAAGGAAAAAAAAAATGGCTGAGATTAAACCATCAGTGCTGAAGTCAATTATTAAGTAAAGATATAAACATGCAGAACTTCAGATAAGCTTATGACCAACTGTGCAGCAGCCTTGGAGAGCAGGTGAGAGCTCACCAGTCCTCCACCTAAATTAGAAATTAAACACTCAAGATTGTGCCCACAACTTCTGTTAATGGAGATTCACCTCTTCCTCAAAACCCTCTTCCTCATTTTGCTGTGGATTTCAATTCCAAACTCACCCCAGATTTCAGGCAGAAGTCTTCAAAAACCACAAGTGATTTATTCTTGGTTATCTAATACAGGAAAACAAGAGGGCCAGGTGTATCCTGAGAAGTGCAGTCAGAAAGATTCCAGAGCTTGACAAGTCTTCAGTCTGCAGAAAAACTAGGGGAAATGCCCACGTTTGTACATATTAATGATTGTCTCTACAGAGTCTGGAATCTCCCCTAGTTCAGCTAACGCATTGGCATGGAGCAGAGGTAAGATCATAGGCTGGAGCTGCTACACTTGCAAGCTGAGATAAACATTGGGGCAATCTCTGGAATGAACGAGTGATGCAGGCACAAGCTCCTCTGTTTTTTCTTAGTAGGGTATCCAAGCTAGTCATACCAACTACTTGCTGTTTCTGTAGATATTTGACTTTGATACTATGAATACCCATGGACTCACCCACCTCTCTCCCCATGACTGGTGGTACAGGGAACTTCAGCTTCTGGTTTTGCTCAGTTCACATGCAAATCTGCCATTTTCCTTTGCTCTAACAGGCACCAAGCAAACACATTCCTCTGGGGAATTTGTGCATGTGCAGAGCAGCAGAGCTTGGCTCTGCAGGTGCTGTGCCTTCAGCATGGTCAGATCTGAATTCCAGACTCTCTCCCTGCATCCCTTTCTTCTCCCCAGCCTTAGCCAGCCACCTCCTCCATCCTGTCTTTACCGATGAAGTGGGCCAGTCTCTTTTGCCGAAGCTCTGTGGCTTTCTCTGGGGTATCCAACTGTCCTGCAGACTCCGAAAGACCAGATATTATCACCTCACATCTGCCCAGCAATTAATGACATCGCACCCCATCCTTGTTTGGTTCTGCCAGGAGATGCTGTCAGAAGCTTCAGAGACCCAGAGATCGTGGCCAGGTTCAACCAAGAGTCCAGATCACCAGACAAGATTCTGGTGATGAGGGAGGTCCCAGGTCAAACCAGCAAGTTAGCCTGCAGGACAGGATTGGGATCTACAGAGTCCATGGTGAGGCAGGGGTATGGCTGTGGCTGACCTGGAGATTGACACTCCTCCAATGTAGCTCAGGCATGGTCTGAAGGCCCACGGCTGAGCTCAGATGGGCCCCTGGACCCATGGGCAAGGGCTGGATGGAGGTCCCAGCAGAGACTGCTTAGGGCCATTGAGGTCTACCAATGCCCTCACGCTCACAGAGGGTGAAAAGGCTCTTTGAGAGAGCTAGTTAAAAAACACTGCCTCCCCTTGAGGATTTTGCTTCCCATTTTCTCTTTTGCTAGTTAGGGCTGAGCCCATTGGGAAATGCTGAAAGGGAACCGGAGGAAAACTCCCCATTCGGCCTCTGGTTTTTGCCACTCATTTGAGCTCTTATTTAAACTAGTGCTGTTCTCCATCTGGACTCCATCCAGAAAAAAAGAAAGAAATAATTGGTACAGTTCACCTGAACTGGGAATTTTCCTGTTCTCCTCCATCAGGAAACATAAAGAAAGGCAAAAAAAGTAATAAGCAACATAGGCATCATATATATGATTTTATCCAACAACAAATCCAGAGAAAGGCAGAAGGTGAACACAGACATCCAAACCCACCAGGACTTCCCTGTTGATACAATTCCTTCTGACAAACCAGACAAGGACAGCAGGAGCCCAGCATCAGCTCCACAGCCTGACCACTGGCCTGGGGCTCAGGCCAGGAGGAAGCTCCACTTCTCTGTTCCCAAACCATGTTCACATAGACATCCAAAAGTGTGACCTTTCTTCACCTCATCAATGTAACACACCCTGCTGGGAGCCTATCAATGGGAAACCCAGCCCCACTGTGCAGAAGATGTCTCCCTCCACCGTTCCCTGTTCACCCAGAGTCATCCTTTCTTCCATGAAAGCAGCCAGGTCCATCATATAGCTGCCCATGTACTGGCCATAGCTGGCCCCAGCTACAGCCATGAATAACTCTGCGATGACAGGAAGAGCAGGTCTGGTCAGCGAGTACAAGGGTGAAGGTGACAGATCCAGGCCTCCCCCAGAGGACTCCCAATTCAGGTGCATGGGAAAAGACTGGGACCATGACAGTTGACACTGCAATATTGACTTCTGGGAGGACCAGCCGGCTCCTCCTGATATTGCTTTGACAGCAGAGGTGGCTCAGCGGTGGCTCAGTCCTGAGTAGGGCCAGGTGAGGCAGGAGGAGAGCTCGAGCAGGCAGTGAAGAATCCCCTGGATGGGGCACCATGTTGTGCCTGTGGGCTGGGGAGCAGGTCCAGGGTAGGATGTGTGCACTGGCTGGTGCAGTGTGGAGGAGGGTGGGGGTACCATCGGTAGGAGACAGCTGGTCAAAATTCCCGAGCTCGGCGCTATTGTCCCTTCTGCAGGCACAGAGCACCAGACGATCAGCGATGAAGTGCTGGAGTGCTCCTTGGCACAGCGCACTGACCTTTTTACTTGACTCTTGGATACCAATGAACAAAGAAGGGTTTTACCATGCAGGAGAGTCTTACTGATAATAAATTTGTTCATTTAGCTATTGTAGCCCATTGCCTTTGTCTGGAAAGTTAGTCTGCCACTATGGGAACCCACACCCTCCTTCTCCAGGCCAGATTGAGGACGTATCCTCCAGTCTCGCCTGCACTTGGCTGCCTGCACAACAGTGTCACCAGATTTCCAACAAGATTTTAGTGGACTGATTCCCTCTATATCTGCTTTTATTCTTATTTATCTTCTGCTTTCTTATCCTGCAAAGATTCCTGTCTTTGCCCCAACATCCATGATCCAATTACTCCTCTGGTTGTAATTGGACAGTCCTCCACACGGCCAGGCTCTGCACTCCAGTCTTCTGCTAGAAAGCAGCTTCCCAGTCACCGTCCCTGTTATACTGCTGGAGGAATGAGTGGCAGTCATGCTCTCTGCATGACTGTTTTTCAACAGAAACCCCAAAGCACCAGGCTGTTGGTAGCAGGAGGGCGTGTGGGGGTGTAGTGTTTTGGCCTCCAGAGCTGAAAAGGAGCCCTGCCAGGTTCCCCATGCAAGGGGCCATGGCATCCGCCCCTTCTGGGGTGCTCATCCCATCCAGGAAGGAGACCCTGGGGGGCCAGGGGGCTGCGCCCCAGGGCAGAGGGGGAGGGCTGCCTGCATTGGGCCACAGATACAGCTGTTCCTGGGGATCATGCAGAGCCACCTCCACCCTGGACATAAGGAAGGGGTGTCTGGGTCATGGCTTTGCTGGGGTTGCTCAGGGACAAAGGGTCTTTCTCCAGCCCTGCAGATTGGACCCCGCACGATCCTGTGAGACCTGGAGTTGGGCCAGGGGTCTCCAGGGGACCTGGAGAAAGTTTTTTCTTTCATGGCTTGAGCTCCCTAGATGACTTCCTCAGATTCTGATTTCTTCACTGCAAACTGTTGACTTGCACTAGGGGAATCTTGCTGGGGGGCTGGTTCCCTGTATCACAGGGGAAGTGAACGGGAGCAGGCAACTTCCCTGATCCACATTACCACACCTCCTCCCCAGAGCTCCTGTGTCCAAGCCCCTCTATATCTCCCTGTTTTTTCTCAGGGTCCTTTGCCTTTGGGGGGAAATGGCAAAAAGTGATCCTAGAGGAGACAAGAGATGCTGAGGGAGGCAGTGGGCACCAGGACTAACCTAGCTGGAAGGTCCAGCGGGACCCTTGCAGGGCGGGGAAGTGGGATCACCCAACATGTACATGCTGTCTAAGCAGGACTCAGCAGTGCTAATGATGGGAAAAGTGCTGCTTGCAACACACAACTGTGCCTGGTCCATGGGATTTAGTCTTCCCTGGTCATGTGGCTCTGTCACTGTGGGCAGTTCCCACACAGAAGAGTTTTCCCTCCCTCATTCTCCCTGTGGATTGAAGGGACTCGATCACATGAACATTCATTTCTCCGTTTCTTCATATTCAGTCTCTATCCCATATTCACACTCTGCCTAGATACAACCACAGGCAGTGGTGGTGTGTTCCTGGGCGAGTTGTGTGATCTTCTGCCCGCTCCACTTGCTGTCCTGGCACAGGGCATCCTCACTGCAGCTTTGGCTCGCTTCTCCCTCCCACGCAGGGTTGCAGCACAGAGTTGCATCTGTGCTGGTCCTGGGTTTTTCTACCTGAACAGGGTCTGTCCAGCCCTCAGAGATGAATAATTTTATTTCCCATCCAATTCCTTTTTAGCCTTCTGGCTGCCTCAGCATGTTGGCTGGACTCCCTCAAAGCAGTGAGACACCCGTCAAGGGACCTGCTTTGGCCCAAAAATGCTATTTTATCTCACAGGTATTACAGTGATTTGTCTGGAAAATTTGGCTTTCAGTGATAAAAGACCTCTCTAATGAGAAAGACTGTAATCATGATTGAAAAATCTCCTGAAGTGAAGTATATGCTAATATATGTGTTACCATATGTATGTTTCTATGCAAGTATGTTCATGCATATAAATAACTATGTTTACTAAACTGTTTTAACCTGCTTTACAATACAGCCTGAAGATATCTTATCTATATTGCTGATGAAAATAAACAGATGTATCCAAACATCAAAATACTCCTGTATGAGGAGTTCCTTATCAGGCCTACTTCCCCCCACTGACCCAGTTAAACCTTCAGTAATTCATTAATTTCCTAACCACGGCTTTTTAGAAGTACTAAACAACTTTCATATCAGCATATTTTTGATCTTGTGAAGCTGCAATTCCCTAATGTTTTGTTTGTCTTCTGCATCCTGCAAATGCATCCATACGTTCAGCTTTGTCACTGCCTGCCTACCTCCGCTAATTATCACCTCTTTACCCACACACTTCTTTCCTAGCTAGCTAGTTCAAAGCCTTAGTAGAAGGAAAGCCCAGAAAAGAAGCTATCCCAAGCCTGGCAGCATTTTTACTTTTTATATGTTGACTGTCCCTCAAGAAAGGAAATAAAAGGGGTAAGATTCCAGGACATTCCTGATACTGAGCTCCCTGCTCTGTGCCCCAGCTGTGGTAAAGCTCCTAAAATTTCTTATCCCATGGGAGAGATCCCTACTTTATTATCTGCCTCCTCCAGGTGAAAGGGAATGGGAGAATGCAAGAAGAACCAAGGAGAAGGAGGTCTGGATGCTCACCCTGACCACTTATCTGTGACAGTGGGACACCATATCTAAAAAGTGGAGAGTTGCTCCATTCACAGTGTGCACCTTCCCCCTCCATCCTTCGCCCCCGTGACACCCAGCGGAGACATCACCTAGCTGTCTGGAGCAGTCAGATGCTTGGGAAGGACACGACCTGCAGGAAGGCTGGGGGCCTGGCTCCAGCATTTGGCTCAACCCTTCCCTATCAAACCTTCTGCTGAGGATCTTTCAGGTCATGCACAAACCCTGCTCAGTCGGGCTCTGTGGATTTTAGACTGCACTCAGAACAAGATAGACTAGCGCACTCAAATCATTGCTGCAAAATATCTACGTCTTGTGCCTCGTGTTCCCACAGAAAACCCTCTATGTCTGAATGCCAGCAAAATGAAACTCAAGTCCCTATTTATAACACCACTCACAGAGCAAGGTACAGGGTGGGAATGCACTCCTTAGCCTGGGGATATGTAAATTCCTTAGTCTAATCCCAGATAAGATAGGAGACTTTCCTTTTCAGTTAAATAGTACTCTTTGGACACATACTGCACCACCTCCCTCTGCCTCACTACTAAAAGAATCCATGACTTTATCAGAGGGCCCCAAATGGGACATCCCTGGACACTTCCGATACACCTTTTTCTGACGCCTTGTCCACACTAATGACATTGTCACAGCTTGGTCTCTGTCAGCTGTTCATTCTGTGTTCACAGTCAGCAACTTCACTGCTGCCCTGTAGCTCTCTCTGTGTCTGTTCTAAGCGGATTGAACAGCTCTTGGGACAATAGTGGGGAACTTCTTTTCCAGTGCAAAAAAAATGAAGAGTCATAGAACATGGCTCAAAGGTTTCTGTGTAAATAATGTTCTCAGCTCTGGAAAATGCCAAATTCTTAAGATGTGTTTGGAAAAAATAAAAGGTTACCCCATTCATGGGTCATAATCATTTGTTTATTAGGAGTTTTATTAAAATCTAATTCTTCATGGAATATATTAAAAAGGCTGGAGAGGACAGCTGTGGGCATCAGCAAAGGAGGACACCTGCAATAAAAGGACCATAGAGATGATGAAAGCAAGGTGATGCTTCCACAGTGATTACATCATTCTTTGGTGACCAGATCTTCCCAAGAGTTTATAGCCAGATGACCAGATGTTCAGGACCCACTCTTGGAAATGGGTTTATACAACTCTCCACACCCAACCAGAACACTTTGGACCAAGCAAGGGCTGAAGGGTTTGTAAGAAAGTAGAGTGGCCACACAAGTCACATAATCAGGCTCTGCTGAGACTTAAATGAAGATCATCAAATTGCTTTCACCAAAGCTTTCTGCTTTATAAGGAAAATGTTCTGAACTTTCCTGTGACCTTGCAATAAAGCAGATAAATATCCCTTCAAAATACACAGGAGACAATGCACATTTCTGTCCTGGGTGGCCCCATTTTTCATTATGATTATTCTAGCTACATCCTCATGATAAAGGGTTATTTTAAGGACAACACAAAAGATGCTCATATCTGTCTTGATACAAAGACATAAAGAATACCCTCTCAGCCTAGACTCTCTTGCTGTCACTGCTTCTGAACTTCCAGAGGATATTTCTTACTTGTCTTTAAGGTCTAGCATTACCTCGATGACTCTAAGCAAGGGTCCTGATGGAAGAGCCTTGAGCGATAGTGATCATAGCTTAGACTCCACAGAAAATTAACTCATTTATTTTCATATTTACACCCTGTTGGGCCAGAAGATGACTCTGTTATCGTCAATCAAAGAGCAAGTAACTTCCAGAGGATTATTTTTACTTGGTCTTTAAGGTCTAGCATTACCTCGATGACTCTAAGCAAGGGTCCTGATGGAAGAGCCTTGAGCGATAGTGATCATAGCTTAGACTCCACAGAAAATTAACTCATTTATTTTCATATTTACACCCTGTTGGGCCAGAAGATGACTCTGTTATCGTCAATCAAAGAGCAAGTTAAATGAGTGGTCTCATCAACCCCTCTTCTCGTGGGGATCAATCCAAGGAGATGGAGAGAAAGTCATCCAAAACAACTGACTGCATGGTGGTATCTGAGTAGCATTAAGCATTTGTGCAAGATGTTGGCAAATGCAGGGGCTAGGAAATTATTTGCCTAGTCATCTATATGCAAAGAGAAACCTCAAAAAACAGCAGAAAAGTAAACAGAAAAGAGATGTATTCTGAAAGATGGCCTTGAATAGAAGTAGGAGCAAGGGAACTCTTTGATAACTGAAATTCACTGGAAAGGCAGGCATAGACAGCATTTGTTCTAATTGCCTTCTAGGAAATAAAGTGGTGTTCCTCTTCCTTATAAATAAACAGACTTTCCCCAAAGATATGCTTTGGTACACATCAATTCCTTCTCATAACAGACACATGAACATCTAGCAGGCTCTGGAAAGAAGTGAACATCATAAGCTGGAAAGACTCAGTACGAGCTTGGGCTGAGTTCCTAGGCATATTTTTTCTATTATTTCATTTGGTGATGCAGAAAAACTCACTCTAGACTCTAGGTCTCACTAATCCACCCCCAAAATGTGGATAAGGTTGAGCACCAGCAGCTTGGGATAGCTGGCACCAGCAAAACATTGTTACTGTTTAGCTTAGTACCACATTCCATTTGTTAATCTATACAATTTTTTTCAATGTCTCATCATTATTTTGTCAAACATTAATTGAATACATTCTGAATTAGAAAATAATTTCAGATCCACTGCAAATGCACTTCGAGCAAATTCCCCTTCAAGAAAACTTCTTTACCCCAGTCTGGTTACTCTCACCACATGCTCATGAGCACTGATTTCTGATGGGATCTACAGAATGAAACCCTATCATCTGCAGAAGCATATAAAATACAAGGTGTTCAGGCTAAAGATAACAGGCTGCAAAAAAGCATGTTGTCTGTATGACAGATGCTACTTGAACATTCAGTTCCACCTTTATTCCTAACTATCCCAGTTTTCAGGAGGATGCTGCAAAGGAGAAGCCCCAAATAGATAATTCGCAAGTAGGGAATGACGATGAGGGAGCCCAGTAACAGGACACTGAAGAGAATTCTTAAGATTTCCCATATTTTCCTGGGTGCTGTTTTTTTCCCTGTAACTTGTGCTTAAGAGGCTAGGGCCAGGTCTGTAAATAAGCTCCACCAAAATCAAGAGGACTTACAACCCTAAATATTTTTGATGGTCTTGGATTTACGCCCAGTGCAAAGCTCACTGAAGCCAAAGGAAAGATGCCAGTTAACAACAATGGGCTTTAGACTAAGTGCTTTGTAAAAAAAAAAAATATAATCTAATGTTACCACCAGCTAGCAAAAACTTCTTCTCTGTCCCACTACCTCATACTGTAATGATAGTATTATCTCTTAGGGTGATAATGGCTTGTTATCAGATGCAAAGACACAAATAGAAAAAATGTTATGATGCTAGAAAACAAGTTATGATACTGGTAATTAGTCACGCAATACCATCAAGAATAATCAGCCAGAATTATACATCAAATGAGAGCAAACAGAATATGCAATAGTCTCCTAAGGGAAGTGGCAGAAAAAACAAAAAATTGAGTCTTTTATGTAATGAGTTGGGAAACACACAGCAAAGGTTAGTATTTGTTAGTTTTACAACATAACAATTGTGTCCATATCAGGCTAATGAAATCTGTGCATGCCCATGGTAAGAAAAGCCCTTACCCCAAAACCTTTACATGCAAAATAGGAAAAAAAGTGTAAGAAAAAACAGTCACAGCATCTCTGTCTTATAGGATCATTTACATTAGGCATCATTCTAACAAGCTTCATTTCCTTCTAGTTTCTTTGTCTACCGTTTCATCCAGGGGATGGTCTATACAGAAGCATTAATGACAGTAGTTTTTGTTGTAGCAATATAACAGCCTGTTGTGAATAACACCAAAATTATAACAGACCTTTTCTTACTCCAAAAGTTATAAAATCTAATGCAGTATTCACCAGAAAAAGTGTCTGTTCTGGATTATTCAGAATGCCAGAAAGGGGTGGGATGCAGTCTGCAATTAAGACACCTAAAATCCAGCGAATCCATGTGCACTACAGCTCTAAGCTTTCATTAAAGTCCATGGACATGCAGAGTGCTCTCCACTTTCCTCTACATAGACATCAACTGTAATATGAGGCATCTTAAGGTATCCCAAACATCCACAAGAAGCAAATATGTCATAGGAGCCTTGGGTAACTCTGCTTTTCTACAGTGAGAGCTGGAGACTGGATGGGATAAACAGGTAATTTGAAATGTCACTAGCCATTTATGTGTAAGTGAATGAGTTGAGCCCTTGGTCAATGGAGCCTAAAGAGCAAACTGATTACCTGGTGTCTGTTTAGGGTGGACTGCATCACTCTGGACTCAACCGACTGACTTACTAACTCTCCATTGGCTGTAATCAGACCTTAGACCCCTAGCTGAGCTATAGCATCTTAGATGCAGACACCTACATTTAGTTGCCTTAACTAAGAGTTGAATCTCATCCTGAAGACATGCTGGTCCACTCTGGCCCTAAAAACTATGGACATGGGCAGTTCAGTCCAGTAACCTACACGCAGGGATCTAGCCCCACTCAACAAGGTAGGGGCAGCCCACCCGTCCACCAGCTGCCAGCTAAGAAGAGAACGGGTCTTCTGTAGACCCATCATATCTGCCACTCCATACAGATGTCTCAGATACCCTAAGATGTCTCAAAGGTCACCAGAAGTCTATGTTTAGGCACCGTAATCAAGTCCAAAGGTACAGTCATGTCAAGGCCAAAAGTGTCATCATTATGGATGTAGTTGTTTTCAGCAGAAGGTTATCTGAAATCACATCAAACCTGTCAGGCAAGTCAGTACTCAATAGAAAATGGAATGAGAGCGCTTCCAGAGGACTGTAAGTTAAGGTAAAGTTCAGCCCACATATCAAAGCTGGCTAAAATAAGAAACAAGCAAACCCTTGCTGGTATCTCTGCCAAATCAACTGTACACTTCAAAGACACACAGCTGGACTGGGATTTCCAAAGGAATCCACAGTATTTAGCTACCCAGACCTCCTTGGAAATCAATGACCAGTTCCTCCCTAACTTCCTTGAATACCACTGAGAATACAGATCTGATTTTGTTTATTCCTTCTGCTTTTCATCCTCAGTTCAGCTGGGCTTTGCATCTCCCTGAAGTGGTGCCATTTTGGCAGCACAGTAGCCTGCAGTACAGGTTCATTCCTCTCCAGGGAAAGCATCACCCAGAGAACAATCGATACCACGTCTTGCAACACCCAGGTTCTCCTCGGAGGTCTTCCACTGAAGTAACAAACAGGCCCAACCCTGCTCTGTTTAGGAGGTCTGATAAGATCACTGCCCAAGGTGCCATGGCTGCAGGCCAGAATGCTGTCCCAATAAACCATTTTCTGGAGGACCACCTTGCCTGGACTTGTCTTTCCGTATGAAGCGAGGCAAAGCAAAGCATTCAGATGCTAAAAATGTGTAACTATTATTGGTGTTTGTCCAACATTCGGAGGCTCATAAATCTCCCAGGAAAGATAGAATAGGAGCATGATTAAGAAAACAAGAAACTTTATGCATTGATTTCTCTCCTACTGCTTCCAGAAAAACTATTGCCTGTTGATGAAATGTCCCCCTTGACTGGCTTCCAAACCAGCACTATCCCCGCAAGTGCTCTTTTTCAAATCTTCTGCATTACAAGAGTCAGACACACACATACAGCTGCATGTGATCAAAGAGAAAATATTAACCCATATATGCAGACGTGTCTAAAGGTGGAAGGCAAAAGCCAGCAGCAGAAGAAAGTAAAGAGACCCCAGAGAGTGTTTCTTCTGCCTTTTCACTGAAGATACAGCTCCAAACTGAGGAATGCTTTCTGACACTGGAACTTTAAAAAATGATAAACAACTCACTGCTTGTGTTTTGCAGTGACTGATCTCAGTTGTTTCCAGCAGCTGAGATAAAACACCCCACTGATCTCCATACTGTACTTACCCTTTCTGTTTACATCAGTTACCTCGAGACATGCTGTATACTTCATGCAAATGAGACAGCATGTGCCATGACAAAAATTTGCCTTAGCAAGGAGAACAGGCACAGTGCTCGGTACGAATCACCCCTACTAGAAAGCAGCGCTAAGGAAAGAACATTTCCTGTTTTTAAGTAGCCAATAAATATAGCGAACAATTCTTTGTGTTTGCTGCCAACCAGGGAAATAGCTTGTACTCTTAACGTTTTTTAAGGATGTATATGTACACACAGAGGATCTGATGGAAAAGTGCAGACTGAGTGTCACGTAGGAGAGAAAAGAGGACACCTGCATCCAGCGGGGTGTCCAGGACCGCTCAGCACAGCAGCACACATCCAGCCCTGCCACCTTCCCCACCGCAGTCCCAGTGGCACGGGAAGTTCATTGCAAGCAGCCGTGCTGGAACAGCTCTGCAGTGAGTGGGGACTGAGATCTGAGATGTGCCTGAAAGAGTTTAGGGTCAAAGAAGTAGATTCCTTTACTTAGGAGTCTCCTGCCTCATTAGAGTTCCCTCCTGCCGTCAGACTGGAAATGCACATTTGCAAATGGACCGTCTTCCCTTGCAGATGCTCTGTTTTATACTTTCCAGAGTAGGGCTGAGCTGGAGCAGGGATGAAGCTGATTGTGCCCCCAGGCCTGCAGTTGAGAGTTAAAAGAGACCACATTTTAACACAAAGATTGAGTTCAGAGTAGTCAGCTCAGCCTCTGCTGGTGGAATTTCAGCCAAACACCATGTATCCTGTGTCATGGATGCAAGATGGTGATTAAACAGCCTTTTATAAAACATTCATGCAAAATATTATATAATTATGTAGGGCCTCTAAACTTCTTCAGGAAGATGCTAGAAGTTCATGTTATTGGCATACTGGAAAAACATGGAACAAGAATATTTCAACACAGAAACCCAAGTGAAATCTATTCCTACTCTTTTCTTGGCACCCCTGTAACAGTTTCAATAGAGCCTAAATTAATTAAGCCTCACAGCCTTGCTGAAACAAAATAAAAGAAGATAACTAGAGGAAGACAGGGCATGGATAAAGCAGGACATATGTGGGATCTTCTTAGAGTCCTTTAGAAGAAAAGCTTGGCTTTATTTCCAGAATTAGGAAGACACTTTCAGCTCTGTAGTGCATACTCCCCCTGTAATTGCTTGTCTAAGCTCTCCTTTCACAGCCAGGACCAAGACTTCGTAAAAACAATCATGAAAAATCACTATCTCTCTGAGCAAGCAGTTAGTTCACCTCAGTTTGCCTAAAGGACCCATCTCTTGCTGGGACCGAGCTGGACACTGATCAGCATAAACATAGAACCACAGCGGTTATATTTGACAAAGAGCTTTTGTCAATGGGCAAGTACCTGACTTACGTCTCCTTTGGCCATGACCAGATGTCTGCAAAGCTCTTTAATAAAGATATGATGAGGTGATCTGTAAATGTGAATCCAGTAGTGAGGGCTGGTCTGAGGTACATACTTAGTGTTTAATACAAAGGTTGGCATTTGTGGAAGACAGCTTCTCTCTTTGTCTAAAAAAAGACAAAGTGGTGGAGAGGTGTCCCATCTTTCACTAGGCCAAATTGGTAGAGTAGGAAAATACAGACACACCACACACGCCTTTCAAGACTGAAGCAGAACCTGCAACCTTCAAGCTTTGTTTCAAAGGAAAGGAACAAACATGCAAGACAATAAAGTCTCCCAGGGAGAGAGTGCACTGGGTGCATGTCCTCTACAACAAACCTCTTTAGGATTAGCTTGAAATGGCTGGTCTCCAATGATGTTACTGCCATTAGGTATTTAAAAATGCAGCACACAGAGAATGAATCTGTTTTGCTAGACAGTTCAATGCATGGTGGTGAGAGCTGGGCTTGCAATATATGACAGTTATATTGAGTACCTGCAAAATTCCAGCCAGTGACAGCTGAGTCAGTCAGAATATTTTCATACAGATCTTACAAGAATTATCATCCAAACAGTTCAGCTTGATACCATCCATTTTGCATTTAAAAATACAAACTGCTTAAATGGCCTGTTTTCTGCTCTAGGGAAAATTAAATGTGGAGGCAAGTGGCAGTATTTATTCCCGGTGAAGTCTGCGTTCAGGCACCCAGCCTGTGCCTGGCAGTCCCCATTGGAGTGCTTTATGATGGCTGGGGAGGCTGCACAGAGTGGCATGGATGGTAACTCATCTGCCAGGTACACCATATCTATGCCTTCAAACTGCCTGCCCATGAAGTCTCCAGCCTGCCCTCCCTTTTGCTCAGAAAGGAGATTTTGGCCTCATTTACACAGTTTGGTGATGGATGACCTGGGAGTGCTGGACTCTCCAGGTCGTAAACAGCCTCACTGGGAGTCCTTCCAAAGTGTCAAGCTCCCCTTAGGGATAACTCGGACAAGCTCCTAAGAGCTGAAACAACAGGTCCCCTCAGCCACTCTGATCCTGAACACATACATCTACACAGAAGTAACTCCATCATTGGGAGAGTACTATTTATGGTCACAGGAGGTTAATTTCCCACAGATTTAGACTGTGGTTTGCCACCTATACACATGTGAAATTACTTCAGCATGAAGGTGAACAACTGTGCTAAGACTATGGGAGCATGTTGCACTTGTGTGAGAACATGGGAAATGAGGGAGGAGGAGCCTGACCCTTGGTTTCCCTGTCTGCTCATGCCTACACAGACCTCCGCAGCAATATGCTCACCCAGTGTGGTCTGGCATCTCCACATTTGATCTCCCAGAAGAAAGGAGCAGAGCCAAACCACAAGGCCATTCCAGAGCTTCTGGGGTACATCTTTTTGTTCTCCGTTTCTATACAACTCAGCCCAGGGAGGCCCAGGGTCTTGGATAGTCCTTCTTGGCACAATGCTAGCAGGAACAGATATATCATCAATGGAAATTGTCAGATTGGCCACACAACTGTTGTAACCAGCTTTTAGATGTTCTGAGCAAAAGTGAAGCTCATAAGTTCATATGTGATACTGGAGGATGTACCCATATTGGCTGTTGCTTCCAGGGCTGCTTACATCGTTAACATAGACTCTTTCATCCTCAGGCAGAGATGGCTCTTGTGTGATTGCCAGGATGAGGTGGGACCCTGCCATGTTCCAGCCTTTCTACTTTTTTCATGTCTGTTACCAGGTATATATGAGAGACTATATCCAGCCTGTTGTCCCGCCCACAAGCCTCAACAGTCACCTCTTAACACCTCTTAACAGTTCACCTAGATCAAATGCTCAGAATCCAGTTCAGGAGAGCACACCCTGGAGACAGGCTTTCAGGAACCAGAGTAGCAGCCCAGTAAAGACAGTAAGAAGGCAATAAACATTTGTAATCAGAATGTAATCAGAATTGTCTGTATTCTCTTCAAACAAGCTGCAGAGCATACACAAGCTGTATGTCCTAGCTATACCAGAGCCACTACCAGATCAGAGAAACATGGAGGTCAAAAGTGGAAGACACCTGAAATACCACCTGCAAGGCCTTACTATGTGGCACCATGCCACTTGCCTTTGTGTGAAGAGGAGAAGGTGGGAAGAGATGCCAAGGAGTCCCACAGACCGCTCCCAAAAGAGATGCTGTCTGAGGAATTCCAAGACCAGCCCCATTAGATGCTCGTTGAATCTTCTAATGGTGGAGGCTCCAGAGCTTCCCTGTGTGGCCTCTCCCGATACTCCACATCCTTTTTAGCTAGGATGTTTTGTCTTAGCATCTAACCTAAATCCTGTTTATTGCAAATTAATCAGATTTCTATTTTTCTTTCCCAAGGAGAGATGAAGAACAGTTCATCACTGCCTTCTTCATAGCAAGATCTATGAGCTGGACAATGGTTATCAAACCGCTGTTCCTGTCAAAGAAAACTCTCAAAGGCTTTGCCAAAGATTTATTTTACTTATTGCTTTTCCCATATCCACTAAATGGAAGAAATACATTAAAGTAGTTAGACAAGATTTATTCTTCAGAAGTCCATATCCGTGTTTCTTTATCACCTTATTATCCACTTGGCACCTTTAAAATTATTATTTAACAATTTGTGCTTGTATCTTTCTGCTGCACGAGTTAGATTATTCTCGTGTGCAGCTCTCAAGGTCCTCCTTTCCTGCTTTTAAAGGTAGTACTTTTGTGTTGGCCATTTTTCAGTCCTCTTGGACCTTAAGTATCCCCCGTCAGTGCTTGAAGAGAATTGGTTCAGGGACCGCCATGAACTAGTTCCTGCTGCACTCTGTGCTAAACTTCACAACGTCTCGGTGCCCTGAGTCATCCATTTTCCTAGATATTCTCAACCTTCTTTCCCCATTCTGATCATCCCTTCTGCCTGCTCTTACAATTAATCAGGACTTTCATGAAGGCAGAAGCAAAGCAAACACTGAATACTGAAGCCTACCAAAATTATCTTTTCTCTAGATATGATGTCATGCTAAACGAGGAAGAAGACCACTTGCCTCTTGCTAACCATATCTCAGCTTGGTCTAAGGGTTTCTGACATTATCACCATGTGCTTTACACTCCTTGTTAATGATTTGTCTCTCTTAATGTTTTTTGACTTTCATATTTGTTTAAAGGGCTCCATAATGATAATCTTGTTGCTTCTGTCTTCCTTCTGCACCAGGATTTTTGCCCTTCGTCTCTAAGGCAGTTTCTTCCTTCTGTTAGCTGCTCAGACATCCCCAACCCCCTCATTAACTTCTGTTCCTGCAAACTGGCTCCTATGATCGCACATTTGTTATTTTCCTCTTATTTCCATCCAAACACATTATACAAACCTGCTTATAACTTCCGTTGGGTTTTGAACACATCTATGGGCTATTACTCTTCCAAAGAGCACTTCTGTCCCCCTCGTCTGCCCTTCCCAAACAAGCTGTTGATCTCCCTGCCTCCACTCCGGGCTTGTGGGCTCTCACTGCCTTTGATGTCAAATAAGTCACTATGTTGGCTGTGACTTCAAGTTCCTCTTGTTTATACTCCTTCCTCCCAGCACCACTGTACAAACTTGGATTTCACCAGTTGCACTTATTATACCCCCTCTGGCCTCTCGAGTGCTCCTGCTGCAATTTCCCATTAATGTGCCAGTCTGTCAGACAAACTACCATTTTTTAAAACAACCCCTGTAGCTTTTGCTGTCAGCCAGCCTCAGATCTAGACCTACATCTCTCCTGATCCCTGTCCAAAAGCCAAAGCCACTCTGCCACGTGCACACTTACTCCCATCATGCTAACGGCTACAACATGCCCAAGAGATTTCAGGGGAAAGATACCAGGGATGAGAAGGAATCCTGTTGTTTAGTATGATCTAGAATTGTGTTTTATTTTCTCTTTTGTAATCTTCTTTCAAACTTCGTAATTAGGAATTTAAACTCTTGTTTTGCCAGAATAAACTTGTTTTCACCCTTAAGCATGTCTGGTATTAAAGGCAAGTCTAGGTGAAGCTATGAAATCTGAATTAGCATTACCTTTTCTGAGACAATGCATCCAAACAAAGCAACATGTGTCCTGGGACCCGACACCAGTTTGGAGCAACCCGAAGCTGTTGACTGTGCTGGGCCAAGCTGCAAGGCCAGGGCAAGCAGGATTTGTCACATTCCAGGTTTGATGGAGTCAGTAGAAAGACACTTTGCAAAGCAGGCAAACCCCAGACTGTGACAGGCATTCATGCTGGGGTAGCGTTACAGCCTCCCTCCATCAGAAGGGACATGCAGGTCACCTGCCCAACCAGGTTTGACCAAGACTTGCACAGAGCCTGTGGGGCCAGGGTCATAGAGACTCCTCACCTGCTGGCAGAGGACAAACAGTGATGGCAAAAAATAATTTTGGGTTGACTGCAGATTCCTCCTTTTGGGGTAGGGGCTGCTAATGAAGGAACTTCTCCTGCTAGCTCATGCAAGGCCAAAACTTGCTGTCAGGTTCAGATGTTTGGACCATTCATTTGGATATGGGGACAAGGAGAGCAGATCATCCTCTTCTGAGCAGTTCTTGGGCCTTTCTTTGAAGTCTGATGCTGGCTGCTGTCAGAGATGAGGTGCTGGGTTGCATTGGTCTCAGTATGCTCTCATTACAGTATGAGGGAGAGCAGCTAGAGCCAGGATGGGTTTGTGGAGCTGATGCCTTCTGAAGGACCTCCGCATTTTTCAGTAATTTTTTCCTGAGGGGCTTTCCTCTTGCCTACAAGAGTTGTGTGCAGATCTGCCCACCCCATCCCCTCCATGCCTCTGTGTTAAAGAACTGAAAAGGCCAGAGCTGAGGCAAGTAGGAAGGAAAAAAACCCCAGGGCAGGTTGAGTTCGGGGCACAGCATCAGACATACTTTGCATTCCCCGAGCCAGCAACCAGCTGCAACGTATCCCATAGGGAACAGGCAAGTCTCAGTCAACGTTCACAGCCGGTCTGTAGCTCTTCCACAGGAACAGCTAAGGCCAGATCAAAAGCTGAGGGTAGGCAGCACTGAAACCAGGCCCAGGAGAGGTCATCTCAAGATCCTAGGCAATGAACACCATTGAAGATCATAATTGCCCTTAGGGGAAATAATAAATGAACTTCGCCCCTGTTTTCACTGTGCCTGACACTAGGTCAGCATTTATGATGCAATTGTTGTTCTCACTATCACCATCCTTTGCATATATATAGAAAGGCAAACTGAAACACTGACAGGGAGTGATCCGACCTCTGAGATTAAGCGACATGTAAGTAAATATGGATCCCTGCTTTGCCCACCAAATACCAGCCTCGTTCTCCATTCTCTTACTTTGGTTCTCACCGGGGAAGTAACACCACAAGTAACTGCTTTTTTGAGTTTGATCCCAAATCTTATGACCTGTTTTCAGAGTCTCTGAGATTTAATGGAAAAATGTATCAATTCATGTACACATCAAGACTGCTGTTTCTACTACTGACCCTCCATGACCTTGGGCCACTCAGCGGTGGGAAGCAGTTAAGTGACTTATCATTGCAGTGAAAAATGAATTCATCAGGAGCAAATGTAGAACACTTTTGAGTAGAAAGTTTACAAACCAAGTTGGAACTGGACATTTTTCTCCCACTATCGTATACGTTATTCACCACAGAGAGGACAATGTTACCCTACAGCTAAATATACAAGAGCCAAAGAAAGAAAATGGGACATACGTTTTGCAATGTAGGAGAAAACCTGCATTAGATCAAACAGGTACCTGATCAAATATCCCAGAGATATGGTAAATTCTACTTCACTTAGGAGGTGATTCAGATAGATACAGATTAAGAAAGCTACATGTTGGTGTCTATATGTGGGTATCTTGGTTCCCATTCCAGTCACTGAATATCTGATCAATCAGTGGAAACCTAAAAAGGGGCTCAGCACACCCTCAGTAGATCCCTGCACGAGATGAGTGGGATTGCTCTCCAGCTTCCACCATCTATACTGATCTGCTCCCCACTGTCTGTGGTGGGAGCAGAGATGCCCAGCTCACATAGAAGCACCTGTATTTTAATGTGCAACCTGGATCCCACTTCAAAGTCCATTTCAGTCATCACATACAATGTCCTGTACCACTTGAGATACACGGCACTGTCACAACTGGCTTTGAGCTGCTGCTCCAGCCAGGTAGAGCTCTGACCTATCCCATCTCATATTCACCAGCACTGTGCAAGTGTTCACCTGCACTAAGATATCTTAGATGGACAACTGAATAGAGACCCTACAGTCATTCAGCCACAGACTGTGGCTCTTGATGCAGGGGTTACAGGAAGAAGTCCTGTGGTCCATTATGCTCAGGGCTAGATGATGTTTATCTTTTTGGACTTAAAACATAGTGAATCCTTAAAGTTCTTCATATCCTTTAAATGATACACCTAAATGAGGAATCAAGCAGTGCTGGAGTGCTCTAAAAGAGCTCATTAGAGCCGCTTGGAAACTACCTTGGAGGTAAGGGGTATTCATCGTGAAGATGATGGAAGAGGATGGTTACTACAGCACTTGCAGCATGTGAAATCCATTCACAGTGACACAGGATGCAGCAGTTGCTAAAAACCATGAGACAAAGCCCTGGAGGGAAGAGGGGCCCAAGAAAGCTGGGTAATATTCAAGGATCACCTCCTTCAAGCTCAGGAGCGATGCATCCCAACAAAGAGGAAGTCAGGCAAAAACGCCAGGAGGCCTGCACGGATGAACAAGGAGCTCCTGGACAAACTCCAACACAAAAAGGAAGCCTACAGAGGGTGGAAGCAAGGACAGGGAGCCTGGGAGGAACACAGAGAAATTGTCCGAGCAGCCAGGGATCAGGTTAGGAAAGCTAAAGCCCTGATAGAATTAAATCCAGGGATGTCAAGGGCAACAAGAAAAAATTCTATAGGTACGTTGGGGATAAAAGGAAGACGAGGGAAAATGTGAGCCCTCTCTGGAACAAAACGGGAGACCTGGTTACCCGGGACATGGAGACGGTGGAGGTACTCAATGACTTTTTTGCTTCGGTCTTCACCAGCAAGTGCTCAAGCCTCACCGCCCAAGCCACAGAAGGAAAT
>NW_008824591.1:556562-583404 GCF_000699105.1 Pygoscelis adeliae
TCCAGCTCTGGAGCCCTCAGCATAAGAAAGACACAGACCTGTTGGAGCGGGTCCAGAGGAGGGCCACAAAAATGATCAGGGGATGGAACAGCTCTGCTGTGAAGAAAGGCTGAGAGAGTTGGGGTTGTTCAGCCTGGAGAAGAGAAGGCTTCGGGGAGACCTTATTGCAGCCTGTCAGTACTTACAGGGGGCTTCTAAAAAAGATGGCGGCAGACTTTTTAGCAGGGCCTGTTGCGACAGGACAAGGGGGAATGGCTTTAAACTAAAGGGGGGTAGATTTAGACTAGATATAAGGAAGAAGTTTTTTACGCTGAGGGTGGTGAAGCACTGGCCCAGGTTGCCCAGAGAGGTGGTGGATGCCCCATCCCTGGAAACATTCCAGGTCAGGTTGGACGGGGCTCTGAGCAACCTGATCTGTTGAAGATGTCCCTGCCCACAGCAGGGGGTTGGACTGGATGACCTTTAGAGGTCCCTTCCAACCCAAACTATTCTATGATTCTATGTTTCTATGATTCTATGATTCTACCTGTCATTGAATGGCTGCATTAGCTGGAGGTAGCTGCAAATGGCTTGGATTAAACAGTCAGTGATGGTTTTTAATTTTATGGGATGCAAAAACCGGTCTGTGGAATCTTACACAGAAGACACCAGAGATGTGAAAAGGCCAAGTTACAATTTCTTTAAGGTATCAAAATAACAGTATTTCCAAATTAAAATAAAACTTGCAGTTTTCAGACACTTTGTTTTTGAATTTTAAAAAAAATAATATATCAAACTTTTGAAGAAAGCTACTACTTCTGGAAAGGTTTCATAAACTCAAAGACTCATTATTTTGTCAAAAAAAAGTTTCAGCCAAAGCTTTTCAGCAAGCCATGGAGGCGATGCAGTATTATTAATCACTTTCTTGGACAATGTGCATGTAATAAAACAAACTAAAATTAGCTGAAAAAAATTTTCAAAGAAAAGGCCACTTTCCAACATCCTGACAAATTAAATAAGTGGATACCCAAACAAAGGGCTAAGAGTACAATTAAGGCAAAGCAGGAACTGAAGGGGCAACACTGGTCCAGTGCACTTCACATATAGTCTTTCATACATCAGAGCCCCCAGAAGTGCTTAATCACAATAATGGAAAGCAGAAGGAGAGCAAAATGACTTACAGGCAAAGGAAAAAGATAAATGGAGACTGTGGCACATATCAGAGAGAGATAGGGAAAGGGCTTTTCAACATTTCCTCTTACAGAAATTTCTTCAGGCCACTTATCTTCATTGCTTGTCTCTGAAATCACTACTTTTTTTTCCCTTTAAATAAGGTGACAAACTGCACAGCATATTGCCAGTGAGAGAGCAGCATTGATTTATCTAATAATATTAGCATATTTTCAGTATTATTTTTCTGTCCAATTCTTTATACAGCCCATCATCACATTCATTCTTTCTTTTCTGCTACCACCAAGCTTTCAGTTGGAGTGTCTTGTAACTGACCACATGCAGCTTTTCCTTGCCCAGCCACCTACATAAAAAGCTCAAGTTATTCCTCCTAATCTGGTGGTTATGCATCTTACATTTCATCCGACATCTACTCATTCACCTGCTTTTGGCAGGTCCACCTGGAGTTTTTCCCATTCTTCCAAGGTCTTGACTGACCTCAATAATTCTGTGTGATCTGCAAATCTTTCATTGTTCACTTTCTTTTCAAGATCATACACGATGCCGCCTAAGATGGTGTCAGACTCATGAGTTAAATGCAAAATGGCATTCACCCAAAACGTAAGTTATGTCCACATATAGAGCCAACATAGAAAGCTTAAAAATAAAAGCATGCGTTTGTATAATATAACAGTCATCCTTTATTTTACCAATTATTTAGGGGTCTTTTGGTTAATGGTTTACTTTTTTCCCTGAATGTGGAAGAATATCAGCATATAAAGGAGTTGCATTAACACTACATTAATGGAGCTGCATAGACCAAGATAGAGATGACATTGTGCCGTGGAAGGGCAGATTCAGCACATTCATGGAGGGAAGTCCTTGCTATCGTGTCCTTGAGCCATTTCCACAGCCATCGGGAGCTCCTGTTCTCCTGACAGCTCTCTGGAGCAGTTCACAAGCCGGGCAGGTTTCCATGGAGCTTGTAAGGGCTCCAGAGTTTTACAGCTTGCTTAAGTGTGCAAATATATTGCATACTGTGATCATAAAGCAGTATGCTGCTGAGTCCTGTTTCACACTCACACTGTTGTTTGCTGTGCCTCCCACCACTTAACCATCAAAATAATTTTTCTTTTTCAGAATAGCAATTTGGGGTTTCATGGTATCGTGTCATCGGTCTCCCAGCTGACCCCCTGGGAATGGCAGCTTTAAAATAAGAAGTCTTGCACAAATCTGGGTGCATGGGAAGCAAGAAAAGAGGTTGTGTACAGACCTGGCAGTGGGGGAATAGTGACAACAAAATAAAAGCAGCGCTGCTTTCTGTATCTGATTGGACGCTGTTGCCAGCAATAAAGAAATACAGATCAGCTGATAGAACATTTTTATACTACCTCCAAGAAAATGAGACAAGGAGATATATTATTATAATAATACAGAAAATCTAGAAAGGAGAAAGAATTAATATTAACATTGCAAACTTTAAAATGTGCATTCGCACAGAACTTTGGAGGTATTAAATTTCCCACATTTGAGGCAAACTCAGCTGTAAGACACACAATGAAAACTGCTTGAGAATTTCTGGAAAAGGGCAGATGAAACCCAAGAGAACTGTCTCCAGCTGCACAGGGCAGGTTCTAGGGCAACAACAGCCCTGAGCACAGCACAAATGGACAGGGAGGGTGGGATGGAGACAGGCTGACCAACATGACAGTCTTGTTGATCCACCCTGCATGGAGCAGATCATGGTGCATGGGGTACTTGTGCTTAGAGTCCCCAGGACCTCCAAGGAGCAGGAGGAAGGCTGTGATGCCCTCTCAGCAGCTCCTGGACATGCACAGGTGCTCTAATTGCAACACTGCTGCTTGGCCAAGGATCATTTTCATTGCGGACAGTTTGTGAAGGCAGTTGTGCTTTGAGCTCAACGTAAATGATCAGCCAGACCCTGAGCCTGCAGAAATGTGCCAGCTGCTGGTGGCGAGTGCTCAAGACAGTGTTACTGGTGCTGCTAGCACCTGTCCACAAGGAAGTCATCAAAAGACACTTCCTGCTTGGTCTTGGTGGCCACTCCATCTGAAGCTTCAAACACGGTAAATCACAAGAGAAATGGAGAGGAAGAGAATCCAGAAGACCAAGGGCATAAACATGTCATGGTAAGCTAAGACTAGATAGAGACTACTTCGGCATGACTGCCCGAGAGAGCAGCAGCAGCAGCTAGCTTTGTGCAAGGCATCCTGTGGGATTGTTTCTGGGCAGGGTAATGAGTAAGCTCCTTTCCTAGCTATGTTCTTTCCTCTTTTTTTCCTGTCTTCACACCCACTCCCTTTCCTGAGATATAGTAAGGAACGGGGGAATTGGGAATGGGAGCCAGGACAGAGATCGTTAGGTTAATACAAAAACTGATACCAGGATCCTGACCCAAAGAGCTTGTGAGCACTTGCTGAAGAAGTGGAGCTGGCAGCACAAGGAGGCTTACCGTGCAAGTCACAACAGTAGACAAATTTGTGGGTGCCAAGCAAACTTGATCCGAGGCAGTCATTAAAGAGCCCTTATGCAAATGCTTGTGCATTAACTGCACATCTGGGCCAGTTCCACCTACTAATCGCTCGCTATCTCCTAAAACCTCCTGCAGCTTTAGCTGGGCATAGGCTTTCCTCCACGTACAAGTGAGCTACATAGCTGTGAGCATACTCCCTCCTTAAAATGATCAAAAGCCCAGGATAAAAAGCTGTGAGGTCCTTTGAACCAAAAAGTTCTGCATAAGGTCAAAATATTAAGTACATGGAGAGTTGCTGTGTTCCTGATATGGGAGAGATCCCCTCCTCATCCCCCTCCTGCTGCTATTAATTCCTTGCAGACATGCCTTTGCATACAGAAGGCATCTCTGCTTCTGCTCATTTTACTCATTGGAGAACTGTACCATGAGCCCTGATTTCCATCCCACATGTACCAGGTTAGACAGATGGCATTTGCAGAGAGCTGTTCTAGTATTGCTTGTGCAGTGGTTCTACAGTCATTCTAGGGAAAAAGTTTTGGTGTCTGTCTCCAATGATTTATTGCCCTGACTTTAGGCAGCTAATAAATCACTGGAGCAGGTCCTAAGCTTGTGTTCACATTTATTATGGTTTTGGTGGGACAAGTGATGTGCAGATACTCTGGATGCAGGAATGGATTTTCTTGTGGATTTAATGGGGATCTAAGGCATGCAATCAAAAGCAAGGAAAAAAGTGTGTTTTGGGAAAGTGAAAGCCCTTGATTCCCACCTGGCTTTTTAGTTTTCTTTACCTTACACTTTGAAGGCATAAAGGGGACAAGGGTTTGGGTTAGTGCAGAATGATTTAGAGGGAGCTGTATATGTGCCTCCTTGAATTACGTAAGCAAAGACCAGAGCCCACTGAGCAGGTGCTACTTTCACCTTCAACAAAACCTGGCCCGCCTTTGCACTTTTCTCTTTCACCCAAAGCTTCCCCTCACCCACAGGATTCAGAAAACTTCTCTCTACATTAGATGCCTACCTATATGTCAACAGGGCTCACCTCTCTTCTGCCATCCTTTGCCCACTCTGTAAGATGCAATATGCATGTGCTTCTTCAGTATCTGCCCAACTGAAATCCTGCTCTACCTTCCCAGTCATGCCTCTCCCCCTGCTAACAGGGGGATGTGTCCTCCATCACATCCCTTCTCCAGGTCCAGTGGCTGCTCCTCCCTCCCAGTGCATCTGCCTTTTCCAAAAGTGCTCACAGGACCAAACTTGTGAACCTTGTTCTGAATTGCCTTCAACAGTCTCCTTAAATGATTGTCCTTCTAAGGACTCCAGGTGACCTGAGCATCCCTCCTCAATAGTTTCAAGCCATGAATAATGGCTTGAACAATTATTCATACCCCTCCTTTATTTGCATGCCATATTAAATTTGTGAGATTTACTAATGGAACCATAGTTTTAAAATCCAGAGGGAGTGTTTTGACACCCTCCTTTCATGTCCTGCACAAGAGCAAGCAGACTTTACCCAATGACTTCTGCATCAAGACTTCCAGTTACATCATTGGGTGGCCATAAGCCCACTGCCCTGACTCTCTGGGAGGCAACTGTGATTTCATCCTTACCTCAAAAATTGTTTACACAGAAATGGAAAGAAAGAAGTCTTAAAACATGGGTAAAAAAGTACTTCATTACTACAGTTTCAGACTTTTTTTGTAGTACAGATTAGTGCATAAATTACAGAAGGAATCAAAATACTTTTGAATGGTTGAAATAACTGGAATATTTATCCATTTGTTTTGCCTGAATTAAACCTTTGCTTCACTCCAAAGTGTCTATTTTAGCTTTTTTAAACTTCCAATAAATCAATGAAAAAGAAAACAATTCTTTACCAAGCTTTTAGGTTTTTAGAAACAAGAATTTCTCTCCTTGTGAGGAATGTCAACAGCCTTTGTTCTGAGGTAATTCAAGTGTCTCCACACTCAGGAAAGTTTCCACATTCTCGTCTTAGATGTTTTGCTTTTTGTTTTTCTTCTTTTTTTCTTTTTTTTTTTTTTTTTTTTAAATCCACAGTGCCTGCCTGACCTTTCATCCAGGCTCCCTCCTTCTCTCTTTAATCTGTAACCAGCACTTCGGTAGAGTGGTTGGGCTGGGTATTTATGTTTTCCTTGAGAGTAATCCATGCCTCTACAGTGCAGACAGTGCTTCTGATTTCTTCCTGACAAGGTAAAACTAATTCGCAGTCCTACAGCCCAGATTTCAAGATATTTGGATGCTGCTCAGTTCAGCTTTGTGAAAGCTGAGACTTATGTTGTGCTATGTAGGTACTCATTATCTACTGAAACCACTAGAAGTTAGGGATATTTGGGCTGTTGTATAAACCACCTGCATCCTAGATTCAATGTCACTGTGTCCAGAAATGGTGAGTGCTGCATTGTGCTCCATGCCTGCACTTTTAACACGGATTTTTACCCTAAGTTAGAATGACTGCTTCTAAGGGTCACTAAGAAAATCAAGCTTGGAATCAGTAGACTAAAATCTCTGTTGGGGTCCCTCTATCCAGGACCAATTCTGTAGCCCTTCCACACACAGAAGAGGTTAGAGATCATTAACTGAGAAGCAGAAGTTGCCCCCAGGAGCGGAAATCTCCATGCTGCATTAGGCACTGGGGTCACAGACTCACTGGAGGAGAACAGCTAGGGACTGGGACTGGGACGTCCTCGTGTTGTGATACCAGTCGAGAGGGAATGGCATAGAGTGGGCAGCTGGCTGTCTCCTCTCCAGCATGCAGGTGCTGAGAAGGGTCATGGTTATTTGCCCCTATCAAACCACCAGGCAGAGTCTGGAGCTCCCTCTTGAGCTGAGGCTTCTGATCTGCAGTTCCACATACATTTAAAGCCAGCTGAAGCACAGAATCATTTCCACCTCCTGGCCCCACAGTGTGTGAGCTGAGGTCTCTCCCTACCCATTTTGTTGGAATGGGCATCTATGCACCCAGAAACAAAGTGCTCCCGGGGCCACCAGGATAGCAGGTGTGAGGGACACTGGCATTGTGACTATAGCTCTCAGAAAGGAAGAAGCTGTAGCAGGGACCAATCCTGCTCCCTAACTTATTTCTGTTTGTGAAGATGGCAGTACTGGAGTTCAGGTTTGTGAAGTACAATGGGCTGAAAACTTTAGGGCAAATACAGTATTGATACTATTATGAGTCTTCATTGTTTATAAGAAAAGTATACACTTTTTGAGATAGTGGTACAAAGCTTATGCAGTGGCATAAGGAGAAATAGCTATCGTCCACAAAAGTTACAGGAAGTACAAATTTGCCTCTTTGGTAGAGACCTATCTTGGATCTGATTGAGTACTAAGATATGGGCAAAAATCAGAAACAATAGTTCATGAAAGAGGACATGAGGTACTGTGTCTCCTTCGCAGCGGGGCACAAGGCTCTCTGACACAGATCAGGCAAGGACCAGGTTGAGTGGAGAAGGATGGAAGAGTTAAGCACCATGATGTCCACAAGTGGCTATAGTAAGACATTGTGCATACACCAATGAAGGAAAATAACCTGGATCCAGGCTTGCTTGCCTAACTGCGGAGGCTTCTGGGCTGAAGCTTTCCTTAGAGAGAGCAGGAAAATGGAAAGGGAGCAAATAAGACAAAAGCATGCAGGTTTCCTAGAGACAAGAGAGGGCTTGGGATGTCCCCCAGTAAAGACCCAGCCTGACTGCTAGAGGATTCTGTGGCATGACTGATAGGCTTTGGAGGAGGCCTAACGAAGAAGCAAGATGAGTCCCATGCAGAGCAAATGGGTCTTCAACAGAAGCAGCCACCAAGGGAGTGCTGCTGGGAGACATGTCTCCTGGGATTCCTCTGCACCCATCACTGGGGTAACTCGCTGCATTATTCTTGTTCAAACAGCTCCGTTCAGACAATAAGGTGAGTCACTCCAGCATATTTAGATCCTTACATAACTAATGCCAAAAGGCAAGGTGTTACAGCATTGCTGCCAACACAAATGCCCAGGGACCAACTTTGCACTCAAGAAAATGAGTAAGCACCCCCTCCAGAACAGACTGAGAGCATCCCTTAGATGTTACTAGCATGGTATTTTGCAACAGGGATGAGCTGGAGCTCTACCTCTGGTGGCAGCTGTTTTACCAAATACAGTACTGGTGGAGCAAGGCTGAAAAACAAATCAAGAATATTTCTATTTTCCCAGCGCAAGCCCATGAAGTTACGCATATCTCTATGCATAACCCATTGGTGCACTTTTCAGCATCACATGTGAAGTGTTTAGCTAACATCTCGAAGACCCTTGCAGACCCTAGAGATACAGCCGAGCATCACGGCAGACTACTTACAAACAGGAACCAGAGATGGTTTTTGCAAGTATGATTCAGTACTAAATAGTAACAGGAAACTTCTGCTCACACCACTCAGTCATGTTGTTTCCTACTGAGTTACAGGGGTCCCTCTAGCTTTGTGCCAGTGGATAAGTGTGAAGTGGCCTTAACAGAAGGCAGTATTTTACCATGTTCTCCAAACTCTGCATCTCACTTGGCTACCCAAAACAGCAGCTGCCTCACACCTGCCCCCTGCAACAAGGGAAACTCCCCTTGTTAAAGGTTCAGTCCCCAGGAAACAGAATGACACTATTGCCTTGCAGATACATACCACACCCAGCATTTACTTCTAACTAGACTGCTAACCACTTCAAAGCAGCACTGCCCTGAGTAATGCTAATTCCTGAGAGGGTTAAATCAACATTTCCTAAATAAGCACACTTAGCAAACCCAAAGACTCCAGCTAGGTAGATATCTGTGCTGAGCATGTCTGACTGTCTGACCCAGAAAAGAGTAGGAAGACTAAGGGCCAGATCCTGATACCTCTCTGACAGCAAGACATTGCTTGGGTGAGAGACCATCCCAGAAACTGATGTGTCTCCTTATGTTTCAGAATAAGTGAAGGAAAGCTGTGAACCTGCCAATTTAATCTTAGAAAAGTTTTCTTACCTCAAACCTGGTGATAAGGTGGGGCCCTGTGTATGTAAGGAGGTGCTGGAGGGTCTCTGTCCCATCTTTGTACAAAATCCTTTCTCATCTTGGGAAGCTTTAGAGGGGGTAAAACAGAATTCACCCACAAGCAAAAGTCAAGTTACAGATCAGCCCTGAAGCATGAGATTAGATCAGAAACACTGTTTTACCAGAGACAAAGCAAGAAAACCCATTTCCTCCAGGAGGGATTGCTCTCCACCCTGTCTTAAAATATGAAAACCAAAGACAGAAGGCCAGTATGTTTTGTCAACAAGGGTGAAAAGCTGTCCTTGTAAAACATCCCCTTGTGTTCAAGGACCTACTCATGTCACCAAGTCAACTCTCCAATTCTCAGATTATCAAAGAGAAAACTCCTTTTTCCAAAGCTAGGCTCGTTTCCTTCCTACAGACAAACCTTGCCACTCAAGTAAGTCTGCTCCAAAATTACAGCTGTACCTTTTTTTTTACCTCAAACCACCTTGCTGGCCTCAGGCGGAGACCTCAGCACTGTATGGACTGCTCCTTAAATCTCAGACTTCAGCAGGTTTCAGGTAGTTGCCTAGTTAAAATAATATATTAACAAAGTGGGGTCTTCAGATCCCTCTTCTTCTCCAAATGGATGACCCAGAATCTTGGCATTTTGCTCTTAATTCCACGATTGACACATTTCCATCCTGTCTCTGGGAAAGGATTAAAGCTCAGTATGCCACAGTCCTGTATACTGGGAATGCATCTCTAATGTCCTTGCAACCTCCCCACCCCCTGCTTTCCAAGGCAGATCTGGTATTCTTGGTGTAAGAGCATGATTTCATGTGAGACCAAGAACAGAACTGGGGATCATCAGGAATGTTTTCCTTGTCCTGTGAGCAGATGCCTCTGATTAACTGCTCCCTATAGAAGTTACTCCATTTTTACCCATTTCTTGGGCTGGTACAATGGCAAGAGGTTCTGCAGAGGGCCGGGTTGAAGCCTAAAGGGTCTCAGGCACACAGTCCATGTAAACTCTGCTGCTTCTGAGCCACTTGCTCTTTACTTCAGGCACATGCTGCTGACGTGCGAGACAGTCAAATAATGATATTCTGATCTATACAGAAGGGTGCTACAGCCTTTTAAAGAGGTTTAAACTCTCATTTTCTTCTGTTTTCCCTTCTTCCTCTATCACCATCATACACATATTAACATGGCCAAACATTCTTGCCAAGCAGTATATTACCAAAAAAATATCATTGTCTAGACTTGAAACTGCCTTAAAATGCTTCAGTGAACTTTTCTCTAAATCATGTGGGCATAAACCAGTACAAAAAGCAGACAGGACAGAATAAATGCACTTGTCTTGGCACTGGGATAAGCCATGCATTGGGAGTCTATGTTTTATACATATGTTTTTATGAGAGTGTATAAGTTAGGGTGAAAGTACTAGACCCAGAAGAGTTAGATCTCCCAATATCACTTACAAAACAACCATACAGAGAAAAGCATGATGTTTTTACGTTACTTGAAAGTAAGTCAAGCCACGAAGAGTGTTAGAGGGAACAGTCTCTGATGCCTTCTTCCCTGGTGGGAAGGCACAGGCTTTAAGGGAGTAAAAACTCATTAAACATTTGAAACTTTTCAAGTGAAATTAAAGTGTTTTTTCATTTGTGAAGGGGGGCTGGCTCAGCCTGGTCTGCATGCTGTGGATGTCAGTGACCAGGACTTGAAGGTATCAGAGTCCTGCTTTCCACTGTGACTGGTTCATTACTGCTTGCAAATGATATTCAAACTCAGACCTTCTGCAATAAATGCAAAAGCCAGGAAGCCAAGGCTTATTTAGTTGAGTTAAAGGTCCAATTCAGCTAGCTGTAAGCAGTAGCAGGTGCCTACACTCTAAGAAGCAGGTGCCTAGCTTTTCAAGTAACAAATGTAGTTAAAAAAGAGTATAAAACTCATTCATGTTACAGCGAGGCAAACTGAGTTAATCATTCACAGTCTCAAAGCAGGACAAGAGTTACAATGCTTGACTGACGATAAACCATAATAAATTTCCATGAAATACCATCCCTTGCTTTCAGAATTACTTCTTTAAATACAAGAGTGTTTTCTAAATCAGTGTCATAAGTAAGTCAACAGGATACACTGTTGACCGTCACTTCATTCCTGGCTGATTACAGTCATAAGCGAAATGAGGTTTCAAATTGTCCTATCAGTTTCAGAATTGCCTCCAGTGCAGCAGCACCAGGATCTCCATGCTGCCCAGCAATTGCAACCCTCTTCTGCCTCTGAAGGACACAAGAGGAAGTTGAGCATAAAACAGCTTCCACTGCTGATGGATCTATCTGTGAGGCTGAAGAGAAGGCTGTTCCAATTTAGTATGTCCAACCAGGCTTTTAACAGCCTCTTTCTCCTAGGTAAAGACAACAGGTGAAATCCAGAAGGTTATGCAAATATCGATGGACACGACCTAATGGGTAGCAATAGGTAGGTAAATGCAGAATGTGGTCAGACAAAGCTTTCAGGCAGAAATCTCCCTAGGCACCTCCTGCCTATGATCAACAGCATTCCTACATCATTGCAACTCAAGGCCATTTGGGGTGCAGAAAACAGGCATCACTGCCTCTGGCTCTCCAGTCTGTGGCAACCTGCAGTCATTAAAGCACTCACCTTGGGAGTGGGACCATTCAGTACTTGCATCCTAACAGAGTCCCAGCTTCACAGAAGCTTTAGCAAGAGAGGTGGAAAACCCTTCTACTCAGAAAACTTCCCAGCCTGATGGTCAGGCTCTTTGGAGAGGCCGGTTTAAACACCTTTGAGTAGAGGAGTGTCTGGAGGTCAGGGCACCCAGCTCCTCCAGTCAGTCGGTGAACTAACCAGGGTCTCGTGCTGCTGGAGAAGACTCAAGGAAGAGCCCACTTTAGCAGAAAAAAGCATAGGCTGTGCAAAGAATCACAGACAGCCATTTCAGGGTCCAAATCCAACTCCCAGTGGCATCTCCGAGTAGCCCTTAGCCTGGCTCATGCAGAACACTCACACTGTCCCCACCTGGGCATCTCCTACAGACCAGGCCCTGCACCCAGGTGCTGAGTGTCATCAATCCCACCCAAGGTACCTCTTTCCCCTTTGCTGAGTCAGGGACCGAGGTGCCAAACAGCGCTCAGGATTTTCACCTTGTTTAGGCAGCGCAGCACTGAACCTCACAGTGACCAATGCCTTCTGCTGGACCAGTGGAAATTGGAAATTACCCACAAACAAATTGGGTAATTAACTCTGCATATGCTACAGACTCCACCAGCACCCCCCCACTCCCACCCCACTCAAGCTATGGAAGGCTTTTTCTACATGCTGGGCATGGTGGTTCATTTAAACCTTTGACTGAGAGCTGTGCAGTGTGGAATGATCGTCATGCTGGCCACACGTGGCTCCTTCCAAGGCCAGGACAGCAGAGGACACCAGGACTAACAGGGCCTGTCTTGCTCTCTTTCCCCAGCAGAGGCTACCTTGGGGCACGTTTGAAGCACACACCAGAGTGTATGGGATGGTGTTCTGTGCTGCCACCCATTATCAAGGGGTTGTGCAGAAAGAGGAGCTACAGAGTTATCAATTCAGGTTATTAAGTGCTATAAGCAGGACTGGACATCACTGATGGGTAGCAAACACCTACCTTTCATTGCCAGGTCTCCAGGCCCTGCTGTTCATCCTCCTCTCTGGATGACAAGTGTTATTCCCAGCCTGCAGGCAAACTGTAAATATCAAAACATGCGCACCCTACATTAATATTAGCAACAATATTTAAATCACACTCTAGAGGCTAATTGGCTAAAATTCAAAGGTGACACAGAGAGAGCAGCTCTTGAAGAAAGCATCAGATGTGGAAGTGTTGTTCCAACTTGCCCACACTCTCCCACTCTCTGCTACCCCTGATCTGAGAGGGCAGATCAATCACAGTTCAGGCAGTGGGGCACTGGGCTTCCAGCGTATCAAAACACACATCCAAGGCTGAAGGTCTTCACAAGGGAGAAAAGTGTGTTTCTTTTCAAGATGTATACAGATAGCTGCCCAGTTGGACTAAGGCTCCAGGTTTCTAACTGGAAGTGGGATCCCTCCCCAAGACCAGGATGTAGCAATCGGTGTTACAACTTGTATTTGACATCTTCCTTAAATCCCCAACTCCTAGAGTCATGGTGTGATGTGAGACTCCATTCTTTTCACGAAGATTAAAGTATGCTTCTAGCTCCTCTGTTGAAAAGCATACTTCAAACATGACATTTGCTGGCTCAACATCAAAAAAGCAATTAAAAAAGACCGACATTGACATTCTTCTATACAGCCAGATGTTGAAGTCAGTGTTATACTGAAGTCATTTTCATACAAATTCGTGATCCTTTAAATTTCTGAGCTTACCAAAAAAGTACTCTACTAAACCCTCTAGGGATATGACCAATAAAATAGTAGTTGAACTATGTACTTCTTAGTACCTAAAACTTTTTCGGTGACCTTTACCTAAGTAAACTGCACTTCATTTTTTCCCAATTTCCATACCTTTCCTCAAGCTTTATGCCTGTGTGCCATGAAGTCATGGCCCCAAAAACTCTCCGATTGCCCCTCACTGCAGCCCTCCAGCTCATCTCTCAGAAGCCAAAATGATGTGAGTTTGCAAGAGCAACTTAAGGTATAGTTGAGGAGAAAGGTGAAAAGAGGATGGTGCAAAGGAGTAACAGCCTTAGCTGCTTTGGATCCTCTTTTTATAAGGTAATGGCACGGTCAGAGCACACCAGTGTACCCACCAACATCTCCAGGCAAAACAAGGTGCATGTGAAGCAGCCTACCTTCACATACACTTCAGGCAGTGCTTAGCCCCACTTGCACTGCTATGTCTGCCCTAAGAGTTGACGCAGTCCCACGGCAACAAAGAGGGATATTTCCTCTCTATATTTAGGACATGTTTGAGAGCTTGATATTTGTTTAACACCTTTAACTTCAGGCTTTCACACATCATACAACACGCTGGAAAGGAACAAGTCCTCAAGGGGCAGAATCTGACTGTCCAGCCATTCACTTGCAATGCATACTTCTCTGTCCAAGGGTCTTCTAAGTGCCTGTCACATCCACCTCTGCCTGTGCCTGCACCATCCCATACTGCATGTTATTCCAGCATTCAGCATTTGGATGCAATCCTGGCAAGAAGAGCAGCTGGCATACCTATCTCTGTTTACAGGCTTAACAACAGCATCCAACCACAGAGAAGCAACAGCAATGCAATCCCCTGGTCATTTAGATAGAAAGAAGGAAGGACAGACAAACTGCAGCAGCAGCATACTGAACAACCACAGCTCTCTAACATCTCTGTGTGGTGAGAGTCTACACACTGCAGGGATCCAGGGTGACTCCTGCTTTGCTCCACAGCCAGTGCAAGGTTCCCAGCCCCATCTCTGAGACTCACCATTCTGTCTCTTTGCCTCCTTTTTCTCTTGAATTACACCCTCAGATGCCTCAGTTCCTCTGTACTAGGGAATTTGTGCAACTCCGTGCAGATGCTCAGTGAAGGACAGGTAGCCATCAAACTGATTTGTTGTTTGTGCTGCTTTTTGGTGGTCTCCTGCCCCCTTGATATTAGTTAGTGGTAACAGAGGGAATGAAGGAGACCTCTGGCTGGACCCAAAGCCCCATTATAATATATTTCTGAACTGGAAACAGCTGTGCACAAACTGAGTTTCTCTACTAGGAGTGATGATGCTACAATTCAAGTTTTGCATGTTTATGCTTAGAGTGCATTGGTGAGGCAGGGCAGTTGCGTTCAGAGCTTGGACCTGTACCTTTTTGCATCTCTGCGCCCATCCCCTTGAGCATGTGTGTGCAAATATTCCTGTGTCCCACACATGCCAAATACACATGACACACAGAAAATTGTCCCCAGTCTCTTGCCTGGCAGTGAGAACAGACATGAAGGCAGCCAGCCTCATCTGCTTCCAAATGCTGGGCCTGGCGACAGCTCCAGGTGTGAGCTGCGAGCCCTACCTATAACCATTTTCACAAGAGGCCTAAGTCCTCTAATTGTTGCTCTAGCAGCTAAGAAAAATGACAATCTCTTCCCAAAACAAATCATTCAGGCAGCATGAAGCATCAGCTGTTCCCCTAACAAGGCAGCAGCATCCTGTCCGAAGTGCCCATGGGGGGAATGCCTGCAGCTCCCTGTCCTGTGTTGTTGTGAGGAAGATGATGACAATAACGAAGCGAAAACTTCATACGTACCCTCAGGCTTTAAGGCTGTCAAGGGCTGTGTTTTGGTCAGTTTTCCTAGACTCACCCAGGAATAGGATAAAACTTTGTGGTGACAGTCCTGGCTCTGGAGCTGCTCCTTGAAATCTCCCCCCCCACCCCTGTAGTCTCGGTGTGCCATCTTCTTAGTCGTGCCCCTCTGTCAAGAGCCAAGAGGGATGATTGTTTGCCAATTCACTCCACCGTCTCCAAAATTTCTCCTCCATTCTCACCTGCCTTTGCAGTGACACCTGAGAGACTGTGACGTTGGAAGGACCCGTTTGAACCATCTGGTCTGACACCGTGTCTAGCCCAGGCTGGAGAATTCACCCTGTTCCCTGTCACAGCTCCTTTCAGTGCCCTATGCTGGACCCAACACTTGTCATAAATCTTTGCCTCAAGGACACTTTGGCCAAGTCTCCTCTAGACATCTCCATGAGAAGCCCATGTCTCCAAGTCTCCTGTCTACAGCCCAGAGAGGCTGTAACTGTGGCGTGAAGTCCCTTTCTACTGAACAGGCTCCCGTGCACAGCACACCACCCAGAGCTGGGCACGGCTGCTAGCAGACTTGGTGTCACCTTCCCCTGACTGCTCAGGGGACTCCCACTTAGTCCAAAGCCACACTCATGGCTCTTCCTCAGAGCATCCCTCCAATGCCGTCTTCAGCTGGTTTATACCAGCTGTGTCTGTGCTGTCAGATGCATCAGGTCACCCTCTCTGAAGCAAAGCAGATGTGGTTCTGGGGACCATGTGCTCCAGGGATGGCTCCCCACAGGCAGCATGGATCAGGCTGTTCTCCATCCCAATCTCTCCCAGCAGACTGGGTGCCTACGAGCTCTCCCCCATGCCCTCCCGCTGGGTTTTAAAACACACAGCACATGTCCTCAGCATTGTGCTACAGAAACATCATGCTGTGACAAAGCCATCATTGTGCCCTGAGAAACCACTACAAAAGCAATAATATTTCAAAAAAGCTCAGAGGAGAGCCATGCTGAGAGCTGTTTGGACCCAGGCACTGTGCCCTGGAGGAACCCCCCTGAGCAGTGGGACATGAGCTGCTCATCCCCACTGGGCCAGGGGATGAGAATCTGCCTGTGGGGTGGGTGTCCTTAGCAATATGGATGTAAATCCTGTGACAAATTCATTTCATTGCTTACCCCATAAACGTGAGCTGACATTGAGCTTCCCTTTCATGCTGTTTGTCTCTCTTTCATTGTTCCATGTCTCCTTTCTTGATATCTCTTACCCATCCCTTTTCTTGCCCTGATGTCCTCTTTTTGACTTAAATCTAAAAATTCACCTACTGTGGAAAGCAAAATAGAAGAGCAAGGAAGAGTGGAGAGAAAAAGGTGAAAGAAAAAAAAAGGAACTAATCATGGCATAGTCATAACAGCAAAAAGTTAGAAAGATAAAGAAAGGGGAAGGAAAAGCAGAGCAGGGGACTGCAGCCATGGGATGGAGACGGGGAAAGGTGTGCAGAGAAAGTGTGGAAAGGTTCAGTCAGGGAAATGTGGGAATAGAAGAAGAAAGGAAAAGGCCAGCCTGACTGGGGAAAGGCAGTCATCCATCAGCGAATGTAAGGGAGCAATCAACAGGGCAGTACCACACAACTTCAGAAAATGTGACGGTGTGGACTGGGTCACAGACACCCCGCACACAGCAGGCACACAGCTAATGCTTCACCGAACAGCAGGTGCCCAGGTGGGCAAAGCAGCACAGTGAGGTCTGCAAGTTTCCTACAGGCGAGACCAGCCTGGAGAGCATGATAGCAGCCTGCCACACACTAGACAGGACTTTTTAGCAGAGCATTTCCCCCATTAACCCAGGCACCTTCAGCCCCACTGGCCCAGACTGGCCGATTCCTTCTGTTCACAATTTCCATTTGCTTTATCAGTCACTGATTTTGCTGGTCTCCTTCACATCCTGTCCCTCTGAGCTCCTTGGCTGCACTTCCCCTCTGCTGACATGTCTTGGAGAGAAGCGCAGGGTCTCAGGCATTTCTGCTCTATCAGTCATTTCAACACCGTCTCCTAGCCAGCTTCCCCAGGGATGCAGTGACAATGCAGAACCGAACTGCTCAGGCGCAGGCAAGAGGGATGCTCAAGGACACTTCAGAGGCTGAGTACCACTTGTCCTTGCTAGGTCTTGGTTGCAGCTCTGTAGGAGCCAGGGTCTGTAGGGTCTGACTTCTTACCCGCACCAGGGTTGAGGTATGAGCAACAGTGTGGCTCCCTGATTGCATCTCTGCTCAGATCTCTGCATCTCAGGGGCCAGACTACAAACATGGTGATGGAGCCATTCCCACCTGACATTACCCCACGGAGGGCAGAGAGCAAAGGTGCTTTGATGACCGAAGAAACCACTTTTTTAAATTAAGACTCTGGCCCTTTGCTTAAACTATGACACATGTGCACATCATCACACCGTCCCCCATGGGCTTGGAGCAGAAGCCGCCTCTCACGCCGCTCTGGCAGCTTTACCTGGGAGAAGAATGGTTAGTTAATGAGCCTGGCATGCACGCGGCTGCATCGCGGGAAGGTTTGGCGTTGGGGCTGATCCCAGCACCAGGGTGCCGATGGGAAGGCGGGCCCCACCCTTCAGACTGGGATAATATTTTTCTAATGCCTTGCAGTGGTTGGCTTTTGTTTTGCTGAGCTGTTGCTATGCACCTGAGGCTCTGCAAGGGAAGTCGGCTCTCTAGAGGAAACAACACTGGCAAAAAGTCACCAAATCATTGTTCTGCCTGCTTTCTGTGTCATGAATAAACACATGAATCTGCACTTGTTTATCGGGAGGCACAAGGGCAGGATTTTGCCGGTTATCCACAGAGGTGATTTGTCTATTGGACCTACTAGTCTCAGTGGCAGCACTTAGCCCCAAAAACAAAACCAGGAAGAGACTAAGTGTTCCCATACAACTTCCAGCACAATCAGCAGCCCTCCTCGAAAGCGCCTTTTAAACAAGAAATGGGAGAGGGAAAAAACAATTAGCACCAGAGACTTTATTAAAAAAAAAAAAAAAAAGACAATTCTTCCATTAATCAGACCCTTATCAGCAGCAAGGTGATATAAAGCCAGGGTTTAATTGGAACTGAGAAAATGTGTTTGTGCTGGTGTGGAGAGCCTTGTCTAAAAAAAAAGCCTGCATCCTGTTTTCTTTACCAATGGGGGAGGAATCCACTCTGCGATTCCTTGAAAGGCTGCGGAATGTTTTCCACCAGCTCCATGCTGGGTTTGTGAATTACGTTCCTGCTTCTTAGCATCCTGGAGAGCAGTTTTGTGCTCAAAGGGATCCCAAAACACCGGCTATGTTTTGTAGGAAAAGAGCTGCCATCCTTCCGTCGATAGCAGCAGGTGCCTCGGCTCCTGGCACCTGCCGTCCCTTCATGCTCCATCCGATTTCCCTGCTGTCTGTGGACAGACGGACAATTCCCAAAGCAGGGAGATTTAAGATCCTGATGTTGATTTACTCACTGCCCACTGACCCCATTATTCACCTGTGCCTTTGCAAAGGGCAAGACAGGCAAAACTTGGTTTGTAGCAGGTGTGGGGGTCAGAGAGAAAGCCCAGTGTGGGTTGTGCTCCGTCCTGGTAGAGGTGAGCACTTCCCGGGAGGTGCTGAGTGCCCTCAGCTCTCAGGGAGATCAAGAAAAGGCAACATACAGAGGAGGATCCTCCAGTCCCTCTGCTCCTGTTATCCCATGAGGTACGCTTGAAGGGCACTTGATCATTGCCTTCTTCATGGTAAATACTCAGGAATGGTGTTCAACCTCTGTCAGCTTGTCGGCTCCATCTCCAGTGTTAGGAGGGGTCTCTCTGATTCATCCAGGCCTTTCCCCTCTGCCAGGGGTACTTTCTGCTTCATCACATTTGTGCCTTTTTAGCGTAGCATTCCACCACCTCATCCCATGCTGCTGTGTTGGGTGCTCCAGTGAACTTTCACCCACTTTTAATACCATGGCATTGAATATTAGGCTATCTTCAGCACTGGGATATGTAAAATTTATAAACACCTTTTCTCCTATTCCCAGACCCAACCTCTCAAGAAACAAATCGCAGTCATGCTTCCATCCTGCTTTTTTTGTCTGTGCAGTTACTGCCGGGATGAACAGCCCCAGCCCAAATGCAACAGCCTTTTCTGCACCAAAACTCTAGTCAGCTTGGATGGAGATGTCACCTGCCCAAACCTCTTAGGACTATCCTTGGAGCACTGGCCACACAAACATAAAGTTTGGCTTTCCTAGGCAGGAGTGGGAATGTCATCCAAAAGCAAGTCTGCAGAAGTGTGGCAAATTCCCCCAGCATTGCAGCCTAGCATAATTAAGCAGCATTCTTATTCACGTCATCTCCTGGCTTTGGCATAGGTTTTATTATAGTCATTACAAAGACAGATATTACTTTTGGATTGACTCACTTGATGGGTTGATCAGCACTTTATTGTAGCCTCCAGTTATAGCACTTTTTATGGCATCCAGAAGAACTTAACCATTAGCACACTATTAGGAAGAACACTGGCAGCTGATTAAGTTGCTGAAGGTCAAAGACATTTTTCTTAATTGCTCCATGTGTTCTCTCTCCTCCTCCCCCTCCAACAAAGCTGGAGGGAGATCATTCTGTTTTAATAATAAAGTCACAGAGGCATACCTCGTATTTGCCATCAAATCTCCAGGGAAAGGGTTATTCACCATTTAAGATCTTGTCTAAACTGTTATGATCTCGCTGCTGAAATGAAGTCTTGGAGATTTTCATGGCATGTATTGAAAACTACAAAAAAAAAAAGCCATCAGGGTGACTTATTGAATTGGTTAACACATATTGCAAATAATGTGCTATTAGGGTCATAATAAAATGAATGCATGGCTATGCTGAAGGGAGGTCTCTGTCTTTGGGAGGGAAGGGAAGATGATCTTCTAGCTTCTGGTAGACTCTCACAAGTCCTAGGTATATTGCCAGAACAACCCTATCACAGACAAGAGATCCTGGAGTTCATGAAAGCCTTTCTGATCAGCCTTGTCATTCTTTCCTTTGGAGTCCAGCTCTTCAGGTGTTTTCCCATTACTTCACAAGGGAAAGCTGCTCAGCAAGGTGTTCATACCCTATCCTCCAGACCACACCAGCTGTGCACTGAGCTGTACTTCCAGCGTGCTCCAGATGCACTACAGGAATGATGATTTCCAGCACAGACTCTTTAACTGAGCCAGTGGCATTCTCCCTCCCCTTCACCAACCTAACTGGAGAAAGAGAGTTTGTTTAAATCAGAAAACAAGCGGTTTTCCCCTCTGTGCTCCTTGTCTCAGCAGCGTGCACCCTCTGGGATCACAGCAGAAGGCGAAAGGGAGGATACCCCTCCACTGCATTGCTTCAAAACAAATCCACACCGTGAGCCTGGGAAAGCAACCACCAGCCTCGTGCTCCTGGAGAGGGTGCACGTCCAGTGATGGGACATGGCTCTGCTGACTGCTTGCTTTGGCTGCAGGTCGAGTTGAAGGCTTCAGCTCCCTTCTCATACAGTGTGTTGCTAAGGGTGCTCACACTTCCCACGCTTCACCAAGCTCCTTTTGGGATCAAGGATATACTTACCTGGAGCTCATTGCCAGGGTGGGACATGAGCCTGTATTCATTACCCAGTACAGCTAACGAATACAGTTTTAAACTATGTGATTACTTAAATCTGACTGTGCTCATTTAAATTTTCTGCTTCAGCTTCCACCCTCTCACAAGCCTCCTGCTATCACCTGAGATGAGAAACCAAAATCACTAGAAGCCATTTCTATGATAAATTCCACCTACAAAACCTTGATGGTCTTGGTGGCCTCCCACATTTCAGAGTCTCAGCCAGATGTTTAGCTGCTCATGGGGCTTCATCTTTCAGCTCCAGATTCCTCTGACCCAGCTGAAGTCACTAAACCATCAGAAACCTCCTCCCTCGCTTCTCCTGAGTTGGGTTTCTACCAGCTCAGTTTGCCCACCGGGTTTTAGTCTAGCATCAGAGTCAATGCTAGGGGGGGAAGGGGAGATGAGGACTGAAGGGTGCAGGATGGACCTATTGCAGGTCGTTAAGTCAACCTCGCCACTTCAAGAAGCCTTTCCCTCAGGGAGGTCAGTGAAACCACGCCTTTGCAGGGCAACCTGATGGAGCAGGGCTTTAAAGAGGAACACACTGTTTTCTTTTGACAAGGGAGTGGCTGTAAGGTCTCCTCAAAGGTCTTACAGAAGTTAGATGGGTGAGAGACACCCAGTTACTCATCAGAGAGCAGGTGTGAGATTGAGGAAAGGACTTAAAACAGGCTCATAGGCAGTGCTCCTATAATGCTCCTGCTGAGTGTCAGGGGAAGGTGTGACAAATGGAGATGTGCTTCACCCAACAGTTTTATGCCAGCTCTGCCTGCCTCAGATTTCCTACCAATCCCCTCTTAAAGGAAGTGATTAAGGGTTAATCTTGAGACCTACTTCCCATGGGAGGGATTCCAGTGTTTTATACTTCACTGTTGCCTGGATCAGACAAGACAAGCTGTAGTCTCTTACTGTGATGCCTAGACCTGGGCATGACATCCAAAGAGCCCATGGCTTTCCTTGCCCCATAGCTACAAGATCCTGAAGATGAGGGATGCAGATGACCACAGACAGCTCACCAGCTGGTGGCAGAAGGCATGAATTATGGAGATGACATCCACTGTAGATCCACTTACTCCTCACTCCAGCCAGCTCAAGACAATCAGTCAAGTCAATAGTCTTCATACCTAAGGACACTGGAGCTAGAGACAAGATTTGGCAACTTTAAACACAGAAGTTTAATCAAGCCCTCTATTTCCTTGGCTAGAACTACCCATTGACATGTGCCGAATCCTGCCATAGTCTGAAGCGTGCAAGCCAAACCACAGGGTTGCACCCTGGCCATGGCTGAGATGACTGGAGAACCTCTCAGTGGTAGAGAACACTGGGAAGCTTCCATTCCATTGAACTACATTATTCTAAGCTTGGCATTACAGCACAAGTGTTCATAGGAGGTATCTCCCAGAGGGAAGACCTTTTGCAGAATATCTGCCTCAGTGCCTTGTAGCTTCAGCTTTAGTCACATGCAGGAGTGGAAGATTTCTGTAATAGATTGAATCCTACAGATAGAGACACAGCTGCTGGGTAGGCCACCCTTACTGTCTGGGGGGTCTATACTGCTGGTCCATATCCAATCTCCACAGAGCCACTGACCTTGTAGCTCAGGCCAGAGGTGCCAAAACCAAAGGCACGGGGACCAGCTGCTGACCCATGGCAAGGCATCACTCTGCACCCATTATTCAGTGTCCCTTCCCCTCCTGTTGCACCATAAGTCTTATTTCATAAGGCCCAGCTCTTCTGCAGGGTGATCCAAACCAAAGCAGGGCAAAACTATAATATGCCAGGCAGAAGAATCTTCTAGCAAAGCAGATATCTGCCATGGACAGCTTCTTCTTTCCATGGAAGCATCAAAGGCTGGCCTTGAAAAGGCATCCACCCAAATACTCCTGTCTCAAAGCATCCTTCTATTTTTATGTCAACATGTCTTCTCCTGAGCAGAACCTATCAGTTCAACAAATGTGAGATGTGAACAAAGTCCCACCAAAAAAAATATTGCCTAACCTGATGAGGACAGAACTGTCACACGGTACAGAAGGAAAGTTAGCTGCCTGTGGGCCATCTATAAAGGCTCTTCTTCAGGAACTCCTGCTGCAGAAAAAATGCCAGTCAGATGCAGGGCACAAAAGGTCCACTTTTACGGGAATTGTCAGTCATAAAAAGGACTGCTCAATCAAAAAGTTGTATCTTAGGAAAGATACCCTAGCACTTACACTTAGAACTGGCTTTGGAAGTTGCCTGCTTTCCTGGATTTTCCTCTCTATTAAAGTTTTGTTATTCTGTTCTTTCCTGTTACGTGTCAGAATTTATAAAATATGCCTCCTTCAATCAACTTCAGCTAATCTTTATCACTGAATTCAATAACCTCAGAATAAGCTCATCCTCTCTTCTCCCTTTTCACCCTAATTAAGATGCTCTTAAGCATCTCCCTTCTCTTCTTCCCTTGGGTGATACCTAATTAGCTCTTGTAATTAAAACTGTACCCGAAGGGCTGGGCTTTGCACAGATGTCAGCATTGTTCCAGGCGACACCATGGGGTTACTGCCAGGCTCAGGTTGCTCCTCAGCACTGGGTGGGACACCAGAGGGGCCTTATATAAGATCCTAGCAAGAAGGTCTTCTGAGATTTTTCCATCGGGGCCTTGGGGGACTTTTCTGGATGTCTGGCCTGTGGTATTTTTAAACTGGCTATCCAGATAAGTTGACTTCCAATATTCCCTTCTGTAGTATTCAACAGTGAGTCCAAAGTTTCCCCAAGTGAATGTGTAGAGCCTGCCCTGGAAGATTTTCCATCGTTCAGCCCTATCTGGAAATTTTCCTCTGTTCATTGATCTTAGGGCCAGAAAAAAAACAACCAACCCACCCACAAATGGATTAGTTCAAATTTTCTCTCTCCTTGTTTGACTGTCTTGCTTCAAGTCCACACACTCTAGCAGGGCTGGAGGGCATTTCTTATGGTCACACCTCCAGCAAAAGCGATGCTCCCCTTGTGCTATTACTCTCACAGCTGGCTGGGCCATGAGCTGCCCGAGCAGGGATGTTTTGTTCTCTGAGACCAAGTGCTGACTAAGGCCATAGTTCTTCTGTGACCTAAGAAAGACAAATAAAAGGCCGGGCCCAAGGCTGGCTCAATAGACATTCCAGATGATGGGGAAATCTTTCCTGGGAAATGAATTAATTTCCAATAGCTCTCAGCTTCCTCATTCACACCACCTGAAATCAGTCCAAGCAAGATGCCGTGGAAATTGTTACTCCAAACAGGCAAAATTATCAGACCTGTTCTGGAACAAGGTTGAGCAGAAGAGGGGAGAATTGCACCACAGATATCATACATAGGAAATTTGCAGTGTTTCAGGGTACCTTTTTTTCCCTTTCACCTGTAATTCAAGGTCCTTTTTATCATGGACCTTTATCATTAAAGTCATAGAAACTATGACATTGTCATAGAAACATCTGAAGGAATCTGATTTTCGCACATTCTAACACCAAGTCACAGGGTGGAGGCTTGGCCATGGGTGATGCAGCTCAGCCAAGAAACCTGGGCAATAGGAAAGGACGGGGCTGTAGCTCTCTGAACTACTGTTCCCAGGAAGCCAGGGAAACCCACGAAGAAGTGCTATGGTTTCTGCGTATGCAGCAAGCACAGTGCTAGCTATTACGTTAATGTTTCTTTTTTATTCCCTTCTCACAGCAGCGCCATGAGGTTCGCTGAGTTAACTACACTAGAATAATCTATGGTGTGGTCTTCGTGCAAAAAAGACCATCAAATGGATGATGACTTTTTAACTGTACTTAAAAAGAAGAATTAAAAACAATCGCAAAACTCAGATCTAAAATTTAGTGGGTGCAGAAGAGGGTGTGTGGTTGCTCTGGCCCTGTGATGCTGACACCCACAGTCACAGCTGCTGAGAGGATTTGAGGCAAAGGACTAAACCATGGGAAAACATTAACAGGATCCTTGGCACAAGCATTCAAGCTGGTCTCAGCATCCACAGCCCCAAGCACAACAGACTGGGGATTATTTCACATTTATGTTCCCATAGACATCTAGAAAGGAGTGAGTTAAGGAATGTTTAAATCAGCTAGATTCACTTTGAACTGAAATTTGCTCAGGACTGTTCACAAGACTACATAGCCCCCCATTCTCACCCAGCTTTGCTGTCCCACCCACTTTCACAGTGCTTTTGGCCATGTGGGTTTCTTTCACTTCATCCACCACCACCCAGCCATCAAATAAGGAAGAAAAATTGTATTGACTTTTGTCATTATTTATTACAAATTAAATTTTGCAAATTACTGTCTAAAAAAATCAATAGATTTAAATAAATATACAGATTTCAGGATGCTACATATGGCATGTGTGCAATAAGTCACTTAAAGATGAGACACTATACACACAAGGAGATATACATTGGTCTTTACAGCAGTAGTTTTATTTTAAATTACTAGGCTCACATTAAACCATGTGCAAAGTTTCCTCTGGAACAAACCCTTTCAGGATTTTTTTTTAGAATGACTCAAACCTTCAGAAGGTCAAATATAAAAAAGTTTCTCTGCAGCTTTGGGGACCAAATGATTAGTTTGCTGTTTCATTTACGATACAATCAATTGGTCTCATTTCCCCCCCCCAGGGCATAAAGCAAAATCAAGGAAGTATTTTGTATGTCCAATGAGACTACACTTGCAACAGCCACAGGTTTTGGTCCACTACCAACTTCAAGCAGCCTTTTTAAATGCTCATGTGTAATACTGGATTGGGCAGCAAGGGGGACCCAACAGTGGTTCCAGGAGAGCAATTATTTATCTGCACGAACCAGATGACAGTGGCAGCCACAATTTATAATAGAAGTTAATCTGCCCAGGCAAACAAAAGTGCATTTGTGATACAGCTCCAGAGCCTTGAGATTGTGTTTGCCTACGAGATTGGTTTCTAGGTCCTGGGCTCAGTGCTTTTTCCAAATTATTCATTCCCTCCTCTGGGCCAGCAGCACTGTGCTGCTCCAGGCCTGGGGAAGCAGTCATGATTCTGGCATGAGTTTAAATCCAAGTCTTTCTTCGAAAGCTGTGCAGACAGTGCTGTGCTCCCTTCTCGGCTGTCCTTTTCTCCACATCAGTCCCACCTGGCTGCCTCTTGCCTAATGCATTCTCTATTCAGGTTACACTTCTCAGAGTGACGTGCTATCCATATATTGATCATTTATTATGTAAAGTCCGACTCAGAGACCTGATCTAAGCAAAGAAGCAAGCAAGCCTTTGCGTGCTATTTTCCCACCACCCATCTTCTCTGCCCCTAGCCTCTCCTTTCAGGCAGAGCTGAAAGAAAGCTGGGACATTAGGTTAAGAGCTGGAAGTACTTTACCCCACTAAGGCTATGTCCAAGGAGATGAGACAGATTCACAGCACTGAACTCATCCAGACTAGCAGTTCAGCTCTGCCTCGGACCCAGCGGGGCTCCCTCCCCCAGGCTACGTAGGGCTGCATACACAGGGCTCCTGCAGAATTACAGCTCCCCTTCAGCCTCCCCGTCCCTGCTGCTGCTGTGCCTGATGGCAGGGGTCATGCTTGGATTTGATGCAAGCTCTGGTGTAAGCAAACTATCCTCCACCTAAACAAGAGCCACTTAAGGATGGCCCTTCAGTGAAATTTCTCAGCCAAAGTATGCCACTGACTACTCAGTTGGCTTTCAGGCTTCTAGATGGTATATATTCTTTTAATAAAAAATTGGGAGCTGTTTTACCATGGGAATCTCATTCATACGCACATCGCACTGTCTGACAAGAGAAAAAAGTGCAAAGGTGGGCTGAGGCAGGTCACGCTGGAGGCAGTTTATCCCCGCCAAACCACCTCTGAATGGGGCCAAGCTGGAACCATGCTCAAACATGGCTCAAAGGCAGAGCAGACCACGCCAGTGATATGGGCTCAGTGCTGCCAGGTCCAGAACTGCACAGAGCCGTCTGGTTTGTGATTCAACCGCCCAGTGCGGGCTGACCCTCTGCCTAGGACTCCAGTGCAGAGTTAAGCTAGTACTCTACCAGCAAGACCCTTGCCTGATCCAAAAAGGCACAATTCAGCTCCACGACACATCTATGACTGTATAGAGAGACAGTTTTCCCTTTACAACAGTCTCTGGAGTGCATGCAGTACCGGTTCACGCAACAGGAGCATGGAGATTTCCACTTCTTCCCCCTTCCACTCATGGCCTTTCCTTCAGCTCTAACTACCGACAGCGGAGTTAGCGGCACCCACAGGACTCCAAATTCTTCTGGTGAACTTGGTATGCACCTGTTTCTTATCTCTTCTTCTTCCAGATGTTTTTCTTCCAAGGCAAAACTGTTGGCTGTGCGC
>NW_008824591.1:583461-586822 GCF_000699105.1 Pygoscelis adeliae
TAAACAGAAGAGACACTACGTTCATTCTCCAGTCCATTTTCCTACTACTCAGCAACAACCCGTATTATGATATTTATCTGCTCCTCGCCAAGTTTTTTTTGAGGCAGAAGACAGGGGAAGGAAGAGGGGAATTTCTTGCCGCAGCTGTATTAAGCCACAGCGGAGATCCATCTAGCCCAATATCCCCGTTCCACCAGTGGCCAGTGGCAGAGGCTTCAAGGAGTCCTGCAGCAGGGCATGACCCAAGTGATGCTTCCCCAGATCTGCCTTTCAGAAATTGTTCCCATTGCATCCGATTTCACTGCCACCAATGGACGAATCCTCCTTCAGTTTGCCAATTCCCTTTAACTCATTTACACTCCTGGAGTCCACGGTTTCTTCCAGCAGTGAGTTCCACAACTCACTGATGTGATGTGAGAAAAGCTATTTCCTCTGGTCCAAAGCTGCTGCCCAAGCAATCGTTTTCCTACATGATGCTGTCCCTCCCCCGTCTTGTACATCACCCATTTGCCTGTCCCATATCAGAGGAGCTTCCCACTCCAATCAAGAATTACATTTTGTGTAATATTCCTCTAGTTTTGGAAGGACACAAGCAACCCAGGTTCCCTCAGCTGTTAGCTGTCAATTCTACAGAGAGCAGAAATAGTCAAGTCTGCTCATTTAAAGGCAGACAAGAGGGGGCAGCCAGGTCAAATCCAAGTGGCAACTGCAGTCTGGGGTCACAACAGCAGATTTTAAAGTGCTGATGAGGGAAGTTCAGAGCAGGTTTAAGCGGCATGCTCACCTGAGAGCTCTCAGCAGGCCGTGATGGGAAGGCTTCACACCACTGCTCTGTGGAGACTTCATTGATGCTCCAGAGCTCACGGGGAGCTTCAGACTCTGGAGGTACCTAATGAGCAAGAGGAGATGCATGAAGCAGTCATATCCAGCCGTGCTATGGTGAGTACCGGGGGGAGTGTTGCTCTAACGTCACCAGTGACAGATGAAGACAGCTGAATGCATGCTTTTGAAGGGTTAATTGCAGCTATTTGAGAGCTATTTATAGCTCACTTTTACTGCTATCCTCTTCTATCCTCGCTTTATCCACACTCATATTTAATCATTAGGGATTTTAACTATTGCCTTGATATGAAATTAATGACAAATCTCTACAGTGACTGTGCTCCCCATCTCACAGCGTAAGCACTCCTATACCGCTGGCTGAAGCGAGACAACTGAGAGCCCACGTGCACTTTATAAGAGCCGGGTATAGAAGATATTAGACTTCTGAGTCCCAGCTCTCAGCAGTCCTACTCTCCTGCAGCCTTTCCCACCTGAGCCATGCAGGAGACACTGGTGTCCCAAAGCTTCACACCCTATGCTTGTCCCTCTCTGTGCTGCCAGCTCCCCCCCCCCACCAGAGCACCCAGCACTTCCTCAGCCTCCTGGCAGCAGGAGGGATGGAGGTAACATTGCTTCATATCAGCTAGTAAAGACACTATTGTACAACAAAAATACCCTAGTGACACTTTGCCAGGGCCTCTTGGGAGGGAAAGCCACTAGACAAGTTCCAGCTCTTTGCGAAGAGCTGTGCAGCCATCCCCGGGGAGGCTGTAGAGTTACTCCAGCTCCTAAGCTTTGTCTGTCTGCTTGCACCCTCGCCGAGCAGCCCCCAGGGACATCCCCAGGACCCCCTTGACTTACCCAGGCTTCACCTGGCAGAAGGTGGCACAGATGTTGTCCCTCGAGTGCGAGCACTCGCACCTGCTGAGCGATCTCTTGCGCCGCCTTGGCGGACTTCCCAAGCCGTAGGGAGCGGTGTGTCTTAAAAACAAAAGAAATCAGCTATGCAACTAACTTTTTATTAGCCAACAGGTTTATAACACAGTCCTGGGAGGCAGCCAAGCCAGCGCCAGGATAATAAAAGCCTCATCTATAGACATAAGGTGAAAAGGTCACTGATATGTCTAAGCCTTTAAACTCCAGCTCCTCTCCCACCTACTGTTTTCCCCACCCTACCCCTCCCAGGGAGATTGCCGTGCCAGTATGTGCTGGATTGCAAGTGGAATTTTCTCTCCTTGCAGCAGCCCAGGTGCCCGTGCAAGGGTCGCCACATGGGCTGGGCAAGCTGGCAGTTCACCTGGGTGGCAAAGCGCACAGGGGAGCGTGGCTGCCCCGGTCCACCAGCCCCATCAGCAGCAAGCAGCCAGTTTCTCAAGCACAGAGGTGTCAGGGCTTTCCCTCACCTCATGGGTTTTAACACACAGGACATAGGACAAATCAAGATGTCTTGGGGCCATAACAGGTTCTTCTGATCACAGCACGCTTTCAGAGCTGTTAGCACATTCCCGCTCCATCTTTGATCGCAATCTACTCTCCCAGAGGGTTTAGGATTGGCAGTGACTGCAACTATTCTCTGAGCAAGCAGTGAGTTGTAATTGCATGTTAGCAAGCATGATTATAACCACACCTGAGTACATCTGTTTTGCTACAGTGTGATGGCCATTGGTCCGAAACTGCTCAGAAAGCTGCTTTAGCGTTCTTGAGGGCAGGACTTGGCAGCCACGGGACTTTAGTGCCAGCCCACCACTGTCTCATTACCAATACTGGCAGCCAGCAGTCAGGGTTACAGTTCGCAAGCGGGTAGAGTAACTTTCTGACTTGCAGCTATAACATCTTGGTGTTGCTTTTGGCTTGCAGAGGCACAAATCTCAGAAAAAGATGAACCCATGAGGAGGCAGCGCCCTGTGCTTTCACCCCCCTCCCCTGTGGCTTATACTGAAACTCCTGAGCGGAAGCACAGCTTGTCCCTTTCTAGATGTTGGAAAGGACTGGACTTGCAATGCTCTCTGGAGCAGGTGCTACAAGAGCCTCACAGCACCGGGACCCTTTCTCACCTTCCTCTAACCTAACCCCATCCTCGATCAGAAAGTACAGCCGTTTACTCATCAGCAGAGCCACCCCGTCAGAAAGCTACCTTCATGCTTACCCAGGTGTGTTGACCCAGATGATATCCAGGTGACAGAAGTAAATGCATTCCTTATCCAGCCAGCTGTTGCAGGAACATCGCTTGGTCCTCGGGTGCGCAGCGCTGGCTGCGGCCAAGTGGGACTCCAGTGGAGGGTGGCCCATACCTGCAGCAGAAGGAGGAAGGGATGAGTTGCAGGCTCGGAGCAGAGCGCTGGAGTGCCCGTCGGTGTCACCTCTGCAATTACACCTCCGGTAAGGATTTCGGCGATTTCAATATGCAGGCATTTTTACGGGGGGGCCGCCCCTGCCGATGAGGCTGCGGGCTCATAAAGGGCTTGCATAACCCTGGAAGCTGCAGAGGCCACCCCCAGAGCAAGGGCACGGCGAAGCCACCGTGCAATGCCCCCCACCC
>NW_008824591.1:587706-607608 GCF_000699105.1 Pygoscelis adeliae
TGGCCGTCTGCCCCACGCGTGGGGGTGGACCCCGGCCCCAGGCGCTTCCCCGCAGGGGGTCCCCCGGGCTGCCCGCAGCCCCGCGCTGCTCCTCCGGGCATGGCAAAAGCAGGGCAACTGGAACTGCACGGTTTAGCAGGCTAACTCGGTCTGCACAGGAAAGCTGATTTAACCCGGGTAAACTAGGTAGAATTCAAGGCAAGTTAAGTTTCAAGTAAAACTGTTACTCAATTAAAGAAAATACAACTATTAAATGAAAGTCCCTGCTTTCTCTCTCCCTCTTTTTTTCATTAAATCTCTTTAAAGTCTTTTGCTAGGTTGAGCAATTAAAATTTCTTGCAATAAAACTGTCCGACCGCTGTCTGATTTTGCTTCAACATCAATGATGGCATACTCGACACTATCTGCACATTTTTAGGATACAAAGAATGTAAAATATGGAAGTCACCTCCTGGCGTCCACGAGGAGACAGGCAAAGCAGCTTCATCTTGCCCGTCATGTGTGTCATGCAGAAGTAGGAAACTGTCCTCCAGAGAAGCGCTGAGTACTGACTGCGACCGGGATGGATAACAGCTTCCAGGCTCCCCGTATCCCCCGGGGCCACCACTCCAGCTCAGAGAGGCAGCTCCTGGCTTCACAAATCGTGGGTAAATCTTGGGAGTGGAGTATGCCTAGGAGCGCAAGCAGGTTAGCAAAACCAATGAAGAACTACTGCACTTGACTTTTTCAAGATGTTTTTAAAGGCTTCTTACAAAAGGGAGTGTATTTTTATTTGTTTACAATGAACAGTTTAGGGGTTTATTGTACTGTTGTCATGAACAGATGCAAGATGATGGTAATTACAGTGAATCAGTGTGAGGTCTCACGCAAAGTGTAGTACGTGCATGGGGAATGGAAAGAGAAGTAAGAAAAAGTGCAGTGAGCCAGAGTGTGGAAAACTGCTTTCATCTGAGCAATAGCTTCTGCTCACAGCATCTCATGGAAGTAAAACCGGTTACGATTGAATTCCTGCATTTAACATTCACTCAGACCAAGCAGCAGTGTGAATCCCTCTGCGTATTCATGCAAAATGCATGCGGAAGATGTGTGCAGGGGAAACCCCAAAGTGGGATCAAAAAGATATGCTCAGGGGAAATTATTGCTCTATTCACCAAACAACTCTGACTATGATGGCACATGAGAGGACAGATACTGTCAAGAGCTCCATTTACTGAGCGGGGATAAAGTGAGGGGGCACGGGAGGCCAGAGCAGATGAAAAATTTACATCTGGGAATGGAGCTAAAATTGCAGGGTAGAGGACATGTTAGGCAGAGAAAATCAGGAATAATGAAAATTCTATTTTAAAATAGTAAGAAAACAAAGATATAACTGATAAAATAAAGCTTCAGTGTGAGAGGCAAACAAGTAGAGGGAATTTTTAACCTCTGTACCAATGCAACAATCATCCTAAAGAAAATAGGGAAATACAATAGCAGCATTACCTGTTACAGCCCATATTCCAGATGTGCCAAGTTTCAGAGTTATGTCAGAGCTCGGATACTGTGTGACATTCCAGATGCCAGTTCAATGATATGATATATCTCCCTTGGTTCCAGTTTCTGTGATCCTCATCCTGGTCACTGCAGGGTGAAAGAAGATATCGTCGATGTGGGTAACGCAGGTAACGCAGCAGTAGTTACCCACGCAGAGGAAAGGCTGGGGAATAAATGATATCATTTTGCTTAAAGAAGGGTCTCTTTCTCAGAAAAGGTGCTACCAGTCGTTTGCATGAAATATGACACAGAGCCACAGTAACATGGCTTTCCAGGATTCACTTACTGAAAGGATCAGCAGAGAACTTTGTCACATGAAGACCTCTCATGTCTGCAGGAAGGAAGAAGAGTCTCAAGTTAACCTGAGGTTTTGGTGATCTGGGTTCAAGCTATTTCCTTTACCAGACTCCTTCTGTGGCCATAGCTTTGTCACTTAGTTTACATCTCCAAGAAGTGCTTGAAGCTACATGTAACTGTCTGTAAAGATCTCTTACTGTATTGCTAGAAAAAGACAAGTGCCCGGATGTCTGCTAGGTACCTGACTTTAATGCCAGGTGCAAAAACATCTTTACAAACCAGACCTTTCATCCAAGATTTCTCACTTGTTTTCATCATTTCTCATAAATCCCAAGAGATTTATACTGTTGCAGAAAATGGAGCAAGTGTTACACCCTCTTGTTCATATTTGCCTACTGAATGGAGTTTGAAGTATTTTTTTTCGCCAGGAAATACCCTACTGTGTTGAGCAGGCACAAACCTGACCAGCACATGTATGGATGTTTGGCACCAGTGTTTCAAAGATCTTAAAGGATGTGGGGCTATGGACGAAAGTCTCCGTTTGTCGCAGGGGTGTAGGAACCCTGCAGAGAAGAGGTGGGGTTGGGATTGCATTGACCAAGACTGCTTTGAACTGACCCTGCTCTGAGAGCTTTGTCCAGAGCTACAGAATTTCTGTGTCAAAAAAACAATGACTTTTTAAAAAGTAATTTGCCTTTAGGCTTGCGAAGAAGAATGTCCAGACATACGGTGAAACAGCTGTCTCAGCATCCACCACCCCCACAGAGTATTATTCTGGTATCTAACTATGGTGGTTTCAAGAGTAGCTACTCATTTTAGGCTGAATGTTCAATCCCCCTTCGCACTGTGGGCTGGGGGGTTCAGCTCGGACTGGGAGCGGTGGTTCTCCTTGACCTCCTAGACACAGAGAAGCTGCACTGCTCCTGAAACTGTCCCTGTTCCCCTGATAAAGAGCAGAGGCCACTGCTTGCCAGGGCCGACACTCCTGGCATTATCACCACACTAAAATCACTAAGAAAAACAACAGGCTGGAGCAGAGGGACGGGTCCGTGCTACACAAACACGGCTTCCAAAGAAGGAACAAAGGGGTACACAGGGTCCTAAATGCCAAAGATGGGCTTTGCCTCCTGCAGTTATTTTTTCCCTTTTGTTTCTGACTGTAGGAATACATTGTTCACTTCATTGTGAAGAGTTCCAGGCAGACATGACGAAAGGGACAAAACAGCTCAAGAAAAGAGACGTCCCGTGCAGCATTCATGAAATGTGCTGTTTGGAAACAAGGAACGAGCAAACAGGAAAGCGCTTTAACCATTGAGAAGACGGGATCCCAGCATGTTCTTGGCACCGGCAGGAACAATGGGGTGATGTCACGAGCCAGAATTCCCCACAGTGGATGGAAGCCCAGCAAATAATCATAATTCTTGTCCTGGGACATTAGCAAAATTTTTCCACAGTTGGTCATACCCCACTGAGTCCCTGTTAGGAAGTATAGGAAAGAGGCATTGTCAAGTGAAGCTTCCCTTGGGACATTTGTCGGCCCCCCTCCCTACCCCTGGATCAATGCACCAGTTGTTATAAATCACTGCTTTCTGCTGACTACGAGGAATTTCAGTGGTGGTGCCGGGAGGCTGAGCACAGGGCTGCCTGATGAATATATTTCACACAGTGAAGAAGGGTGCACACGAGGGTCTGGATAGTTGTAAGGGCGAAGGGGCAGAAGTCTCATTAGCTATCCAGAGCTTTGAGCCTACACAGCATCGGTATGGAGCATTGTCCTTACGGTTTCAAAGGTGCTGAGAATGGCAAGGAGCTCAGGAGACACAGTCTTGCACTAACAGTGCTGTTTGGAGAATTTCAACCAAGTTTAAGGCTCCTAAATGACATGAGAAACATGAGGGCATCCTCCAGATCCCAGACCCTCTTTCTTATTTTGGCTTAAAGTCAGCTCTGTGGAGAGTGACCTGAAGTTCACTTGCCGCATCCAGGCATTTTCTGAAGCAGTTCTTGAATTCTTCATTAGCTCTGTTCTTTTGACAGGGACTAGTTCCATGGGAGGACTGGGATAGCCAGGCAATCCTCACAGGTTGTGACAGCTTTCACTCATTATTGGGCTATTACTGAAAATCCAGTCTGCTCTTGCTTCTCCAAGATTTGCTCTGCAAGACCCCAGTCAGCTTCTCTGCAGAGCACACCAACTCTGGGCTCTTTCCTTTTTTTGCATGAAAGTTGGTGTTAGTACAATGGGGAGGTGGGACTGCTTGGCTGAGTGGGACATGGGATTACTCTTTCAATAGCAAAAAGGACTTCAATGAGTCTAAGCCAGTCATGAAATGGCAGCCCTAAAGAAAAGCAGCATTAAGATCTGAGTGTTTGCACGGTTTACTGATAACAGATTTGTCCCTGTTCTATGTTTGTCTGTGGTTTGCATTATCAATGCCTGAATATACCATGAGGGGTTGTTTACCTTGCTTCCAGTTTCCAGATCTTTGTGTGTTTTCCCCATCCTAGGAGTTTCCAGAGAAACCCTGTGTCCCTCACAGACATGGGGAGAGGTAGCCTGGCCCCAGGCGTTGGGACTGCTGTCGGAAACTGCTAGAGCTGCCCTCCTGCCCCCGTTTCCCCGTATCACAGACACGAGGCTTCTCTGTTGTGAAGGCAGAAATCCACCAGGAAAGTGATGGGAGAAGGTGGGGTCAGACAAGAAGGTGAAGACCATGCCCTGCAACCCCAGGGCTTGCTGTCTCCATCCTCTCCAGTGAGGTGGGAAGGGGGCAGGCGGCAGCAGCTGGGCTGGCCTTTGCATGGACCACCTCTCACACCCAGGAGAGCCAGCCTGATTGTAGCATCACCCAGAAAGTGTCTGCCCCCATGGCAGTACTGACCCCTTGGTAGGGTGCTGCCCTTTGCCTACTTTGCATGTGCCTTGGGCCAGCCTGTTATAATAAGGCTGTTATTTGCCTGGCATCCTTGCCAGCAAACTGCAGGAACGAATTATCTCGGACCTATACTGCATGCGGAGGAGACAAGGCCGTAAGCTTTGCTCTGCAGGGCATGGTAGCACTTTCCTGTTTGAGAGTTTAAATTTACAGTGGCCATGAGTGGCTATGAGACAGCAAAGCGGGAGGGCAGGCATCGAATAAAATCATGCTCCCCTTTCTGCCGTGCTTCTCCGCTTTAACTAGAGGTCTCAAAAGTCATTTGAACGGGGCAAGTTTGATATCACTGGGGTTATGGCAGTGGTGGACTGTCTTGGGATGTCTGTCAGGCAGAAGGAGGCCCCTGCAACACTGCAATTCGGGAAGCTGCTGATGAAAACTCAAGGGCAGTGAAAGAGAGGTGCAATTCTCAGGTGATTTCAAAGGGGGGAAAATGAGTTGAATGTCTCAGAGACCTTTGAAATGTACTGAGCTGTCTGTCTGTAGTTTAAGATGGTTACCACTCTGTTACACAAGTGTAATTAATTTTATAGCAAAGTAACTAGTCCTTTAGTAAAATAAAAGATGGGGGGAGGCAAGATTTGCCTCTAGGACACCAGTTCAAATTAAATCCAGGAAGGGACTAGCTAAACTGGGGATTTTGTGAATATATGGATGTGTGATCAGCTTTGGAAGGGACATTCAAATTTATGCATCAGGGCTCTCCTATTATATTAGACCTCAGTGACACCTACAGCAGGAGCAGACCATACCTTATCCCTTATGGCAAGACTTGTCCACCTTCCTCTTCAGCATCTTCTGCTGGTTACTGCCACAGACCACAGACCTGATCTAGTCTGGGTTTACAGCTGTTATTTTAAAGTCATAATAAATGTGCTCCTGATTACACCCTTCCCTACTGCTGTGGGAGCTCTTGCAGAGAGAGGTACTGGTAAAATCTTGCAACTCTCCCACACCAAGAAATTTGCTGAATTTTTTCAGCACAAGCTATTCCTTCTTTCAAAAACGTAGGGACTCCAAAGGCTGTGAGCTCATCCTATTTCTTCCTCACTACCTGGGAAGCAAAAGCATGTTCACCCTTTCTCTGTGGACGGAAAAGTTGCGCCAAAGGGAAACATTTGCAGGTAAGAAAGTTTTTTTATAGAGTTAAACTGAATGACAATTACAAATCTGTCCTGTGTGCCTGTCTGATTACATACTTTCTGTGCCCAAAGGGCAAGAAAAGAAAAGCACAGTGTGTGTTTAGACAGCCCCATGGAGACATTCCTTGTACGTTGAGTGTTCATTGGAACACTTTAATATGGATGTCTGCATTTACTCCACCCTGATGGTTGAACTCCTTCAGATTTCCAGAATGATGAGTGACCTGGAATTTATAATTACAATAGGTGTAATGCAATTAATCACCACCTTAGGGCTGTCTTCTATCGCTAACTGCTTTATGATACCAATCCTTTGCAGCAAGTGCATGAGAACAGCTTGTGTAACATAACTATTTCCAGCTGAGACAAGTTCAGTGGGGTTCCTACCACCCGGACAGGCGCGAATACCCCTTTCTTCAACAGCTGCTTTCTGCAAATGCCAAGGTGTTCCAGGTTGCAGACAAAGCAATATTCAGTAGCCAGTTCAGATACCAATAGATGACATGCTTGAAGTCTCCTTTAAGCAACTAGTTTTTATTTGGCCACCAGCTTATATCTATTCCAGATCTCTCTTTTAGGTCATTCTTTTGGGGGAGATATTTGGGGTAAGTATTTGGGGTAAGTAAGCTGCAAAGATCAGTCAGAGACAGAAATTCATACAGAGAATAAGGCAGAAGTTAAATATAGTTTGAAGAAAACCAAGAAAAACAAATAAAATGCAAGTGTATGCCCTTTAAACCTCAGCACTTGTACATGTGGTTAATTATTAATTATTGATATGGTTTATTGATGTATTGATGTATTGATTTGTGCCACCTAGAGGACAGAACCCATTGTTCTGAACAATGTACAAATCCATGACAGTACCTGATGAGTTTACAAAGGTTTTCCAATGACAAGTGCTGATGCAGGAACACTGAAGAATTTGAACACTGAGAATATCTCAGTTTTCCCCCCAAATTATGGGTAGAGTAAGAAATGAATTCCAGAGCTTTTAAACCTGACGGTTTGTTACATTCAGTGAAATTATTTCAGCTCTCAGTCTTGCAGTTCGTTGCAAAATGATTGAATTGATTTCATATTCTTTAGTCAGGAGCTCAAAATTGTAATGGAAAAAAATTTCTCCTGTCAAAATGCAACATTTTAACCAGACTTGCAACTTTTTAAAAGATCTTGTTTTTAAAAGAAATCAGAAATACTTGATTTGAAAAAAAACAAACAAACCAAAAACAGAAACATTTCCAGCAAACTAAGAAAGTCATAATTTCCATCCAGCTCTATTTGCAATTTTGGTAGGAGATGAGAGACTCCAGTCTGCAGAAGCAGATAATTTAGGGAAGGAAACAACAAAAGTTTTACAAGAAAGTTTAATTAAAGTAGGAGTAATTAGGTGCTGAGGAATCACAACACAAACTTGGCAAGGGATCAGTCTGTGCTAGCAGTGTCTTTTTGCTGTATGTCTCTGCCCTTGGACAGATGTAACCATAATTTCAGTTACTGGTTAACCAGCTCGCCATGAAACTTCATTCTTACAGGCTGGTTTATGCTATAACTATTGGTATCTGACTGCAAGTCCAGAGGGATCAGAGCTGAGGGTAGCAACCAGATTTTCTGCTTCACTAGGAATTCTGCAATTTTATATTCCAACATAAAATGACATAAAACTATTAGGAATTTCATATTTAAAAAAACAATCCCATAAGCAGTATTATCTCAGGCTGCAGAAAAGTATTATTCTGAGCAAACAGTTGCAATTGTTTGGTCTCTTAAAAATAATTTTAGTGTATTAAAGCAAAGGTTTCACTTTGAAAAGTAAATTTAAACAGAATAGCAAAATAATCCTTTCCAGTACCGTAAACATGAGACACTGCAAATCCAACACAATGCTTAATTTTTTTAGCTTTCCTGCTAATTTGTTGGTTTCAGTACATTCAGTGTATTTGTAAAGGATGTTTAACAATACTGGCTGTGTTTGTATTTCACCCAAAGTAGTTGCATTTCTAATATTCATTTTGTCTCAATTTCCCAATTCTTCAATGGTGGAGAAGAGAAGAAAGGAGGAAATCTTGTCCTTTTCCTTGCCACTGGTTGTTTTGTCTATCTATTCTACAAACTCCTTGGCTGTCTGTGATGGTTCTGAGCTCTCCGGCCCCAGCTCAGAGACCACGTCTCCAACGGGAGCTGCTGAGCAGGGAGCACAGCGTGGCCATTGAGTGGTTTTGCTCTGAAGGCCACGCGTTAGTTATGTCTGACATCTCTTGGATGCCACACACCATCTCCTTTGTTACTGGAGATAATAGAACGTCTAGGAGAAAACAAGGCAGAGGAGGTGAGAAGACTTGGCTCCCCCGGAGCTGTTACTATTTATACCTCAGGGATTCCTCAAAATAGCCTCCACTGTGTTTGCGGGGTGGTTTTCTCTGGCATGAATCATGCGGAGACGTGCGTTCCTCCTGCTCAGCATTGCCCACAGGTTGTGGGGTCTCACCAGCTGATGGAGGAGCTCAGCCCTGTGGGGAGGCTGGGGAAAAGAGGGTTTCATTGTCCCATGTGGAAGGACACCCAAAAACCTTCTTAGCCACTTCCAGGCAAAATCCTCTCTTCGACCACTGAGGCTACATCATGCTGTCAGTTGGGAGTAAGTCCAAACCTGCCACCCACCTTGATTCATCCGCTGTCTACTTATGGCCCTGCTGAATCCATGTGCTGAAGCTCCTCTGACAGGTAAAGCTCAGCCCCAAACATAGACACCAGTTCTCATCAGTGCGGTCTGCAGTGATAAGCCAAGAGGTGGCCGAGTGGGCTAGTCCCAGCCCATCAAGATGGCCCAAGAGTGTTTTTTGCATCTGATCAGGATGGACATTTTGAACCCAAATGCAGCTTATGGTGCTGGATGCAGGGAAAAGCCTGGTTAAATCCCATTTTCACCTCCAAGTAGAGATGTAGCCTGAGGAGGTGTCAGGAAATTCAGTGGTCCTTGGTGTGGTCACTGCCTCATTTTTTTAAGGCTCTTACTAAGGAAAGGTCTGGACACTTTTACTGACAACCAAATAACAAGACAACAAACTGGCCTGAGCCATATCTCCACCCAGCCCTTCCATAATCCCCAGTAACCTCTGCTGAGCTCAACTCCACTTGGCTGTGGCTGCACTCCTCCATGCTCCCTCTGAAGCTGCCCACCACACCAGGGACTTGGCAAGTTCCATCCTTCCACCACTGCTTTCCCTTCCCCTCTCAGAGAAGCATCTCTGCCTCCTGCATGGCTGCGAGTCAATCATCCCTCTCACCATTTTCTCCAGTGGGCTTGGATTTAGCTTGGCTCAGCCGTAAGTCAGACGTGCTTCTCACTGCCCTCCCACAGACTCAAATTTCCACACCCCTTCATTTCCCTCTCTGCAATAATCGTCATCTCTCTGCCACAAAAGTTGTTAAGCTTGCTAAATTGATGACTATAAAGTACTGCAAATCCACTACATCGGAAAACTGAGTTCTGTCCCATTTTTCTGCTGCAAGCTTCCTCCAGGGCCATGGGAAATGCCAAAACATGGATTTTAAAATTTTAGGCATTGTCCTGCCAGCATGGCAAGACAAAGATGCTTTAGAAACATGAATTTTCAGAGGTGCTTTTGTCTCAGATGGTAAATCCACAAAGTGCTGCCATGCATAAGGGGGAGTGAGGACTCAGAGAAGACTCAGTCTGAGCAGAGAGCTGCCTAAATTAGTGGCAAATACAAAGATGGGAGTTAGGCAGCCAGGAGGAGTATTAACTGAATGTTCAATACGAGAACTGGTCAGGTCTTTCCCATGATAAATAAGGTCCTCGAAGAAAAAGGTCTCTCCATCCCTTCTCACTCTATCCAGTAGCCCACTTACTTCCAAGCTTCTACTGTAGCCAGTATTTAATTAGTTGTACAAAATATAAGGAAAGATATGAAAATCCCATCCCAGATAACCTCACTGTCTCCTTCCAAGACAACCCTGCGTTTAATAGCCACAGCATAAAGCAGGTGAAGTTATTCACACTTGGCCTCTCCCACAGCCCAGAAAAGTGCTGTAACCACTGGGCTTTGAGTCTACTAGTACACACACATGTCTGAGGGCTCGTCTCTGCTGTCTTTTGTGTGGGTTTGGCAAGCTCTGCACATGCCTAATGGATCAGGTCTTGCCAAAAAAACAGAAAGTGGGAACGCCTAGTTTAAGAGTCTCTCCAGGGCTTGTGCACAAGCAGCTCACCATGTCCAAAGAGCTAAATCCAGAGGGGATTAAGTGCTCAAGCCTAGCATGTAGGCATCCTTGAGAAACCTAAAACCTGAGCTGCCACCTAACACTGTAGGTGCTTTGCGTTCCTAGGTGCTGACGTTCCTCCAAAGGAGTGCACACAAAACTGTCTACACCCCAGGCCTTTTGACACTCATATTTCTGCTGCTGCATGGCAAACATCCTACACGAGGTACGTGCACATCCCCATGGCGTAAACATTCTCCACCGCACTCAGACTGTTCTCCTCTTTCCTGAAACAACAGAGTTGTCCCCATCGTTTTATGACATTTTGGAAAGGAATTCAGCAGTACATTGAAGGACACATAACAGAGCAGGGACAAACATTGATAACTGGCAAAGTGGCAAACAGAGTGGGTGTTTGATAGCTCCCCAAATACAGACTTCCACCTTCTGCTTAATGATAGGAAAAGTGTAGACAGGATATCCCTGCAGGGTGTCTCTTCAGGAGAGTTGTTGGCAAAATGTGTGTTTCTCTATACACGGTGAGCAAAGGTGCGTTGAGCCAGAAGGATTTTTTATTGTGTAAGAGAACAAAACAAGAAAGAACAAAAGTAGTTTTCATGAAAGAAGCGTGTGAGTGTGTGTGTGCATGTGCTCCCTCTGTAATAATCTATAATGAAGTGAACATAAATTGGCTGCCTGTGTCTCTAAATGGAAATCTAACATTGCTGTAGACATTAACAGTCATAACACATACAGAGCTCCATACATGATAGCACTCATTTGCTTCCAAATCCCTTAAGAAATTCTTTAGCTGAAAGAGTAGAAGGCTAGTGTTTGCAGGTGTAATGCAAGGTTGGTTGGTTGTGGAGGACAAACTTGTTCCCACAGGGTTAGAGACAGTAAGGAGAAGTCAGTCTTGTAAGGGAATGCATGAGAAAACACAAGCAGATGCTTAGGATGAAGTTGGTGTTTGTAGAAGGTTATGCATGACTGGACTGCAAATTGAAGGTAATTGGGTGTTACCACTCCTTACAGTTGATTTCTGGAGGAAAGATGGGCACATCTTCCCCTTTGCAGTCCCACCAGAGGGTGAGAGTGTTGAAATTAAAAGCCAAGGCCTTCCACTGGAACGGCATGTGCAGGACACCTTGTTCCTGGGGTCAGCTAGAGCTTTATTGTCTGTGAAAGGAATGGGAAAAACTGGGTACGGAGAAGAGTGATGTGTGTTATTACTAATTGCTCTTCAGAATCCAAGACTTTTTCAAGAACCTATGTGAAAGAGGGCCCAAGAGTCTGGACAAGATGACTCTATTGAAAAGACTATCCGCAGACTAAATGACTGAAGAGTCTGGCTGACATTGGTTTGGGCGTCCAGAGGTGGGGAGCTAGAGGGAATTGCCTTTAGAGAGGGTCTGTCATTGCACTCCAAACCCATGTTCCCCTAAAGCACCGGACACCCAAAAATCAAAACATTTGAAGTTGTCTGTTGCCTTTGAAGGTCTGTCCATTGTGCAAAGTTAGTTTCAGAAAAGTCTTTCCAAACTCAGCTTTGATCTGACTGGGTATGAAAAGCGCAGAAGGTCAACTTTTCCTTTCACTGATAGCCCTGCAACTTCCAGCACAGCTCTGAGTACCCTCACCATACTCTCAGCAGGACCTAATGCTGTTGCCTATGCATAGCAAGAGGGAAAGGAGTCCATCAGGAACAGCTTTTGAACCTACTGTTAACATTTGCCCTGATAAGTTATGAGCCGAGAGGGGCTGTTAAATGCTTTGGAGGCTCAGTCATCCTCTGCCCTGCTTTTGCAGTTGTTCGAATCACCATATTTTTAGGCTCAAACCTTTGTAATTCAGTGCCAGCAAGACAGGCTGCTTTGCACAGCTAATTGCACGCAGCAGCAGATGCCTCATTGTGCTATGGTTGTCTGGACATGATATAGCAAAGCCTTGGTCTAGCTATGTCAGAGGGATGAGCAGAAATACTAGGAGGATGATATGCCCTAGGTTAATGGCATAATGAGAGAGGTGTGAAAATTATGAGTTGTGGCAGCCCTGGGAGGCATCTTATTTATCTACGTGGTGACAGATGCCACCTAAAGAAGGGGTATATATGCTACAGACAGATGATGTAACACAAATCTTAGTTAACATTAGGCACTTTTAACAATAACTATTCAGATGACGGTTCATAGAGAGCACACATTCCTGCAGGCAGAGAAGCTGCAACCAGGAGCGTACCCCACCCAGCTCTGCAAAGCAACCCTAAGGCACAAGGGCTTGCCTGAGAAGGGCATGTTGCACCCAGCCCTTCGTTGTTTCACGGTGCTTTGTGTCCTGGGCTGTTCCAAAGGTGATTGCAACCACAAGCTGCAGGCACAGTGTCACTGTTGGAGGTACTTCCTCCATGGCCATGTCACAGCAAGAGTAAACTACATACATGGCGAAGAAGGCAAGATGTTCTAGGGGAGCATAAAGGTGTTACCCCTGCCAAATCAGGGGTTGAGAATGACTCTGTTCCTGAGATCATTTGTCATGACTTCTGCAGCCATGGAGATGTTACTCTGCTATATCCTGTGTCACCATGGGTTTAGACCACTGCCTTCTGGATTTAGTCATCAGCATCAGATGTAACTAGGAGCACTTCAGCTTCTCTAACATGCTACCCTGTGCAAGCAGAACAAGAGCTCAGGCTGAGGTACAGCACTGTTTTGTGGGATACTGGCTCACCTCAGAAATGCATCAGCACCAGCTGTAAGAATATGATTGCAAATCTTATGAAAATCTTACTTAAAATCTCGGGCTCTGGATTCATGTGGTGCTATGAGAATCTCAGCTTACATGATTTGAAAGGAGGATTCTTAGTCTGTGTAGCTCTAAGGTAAAACTGGAAAACATAAATCCTAACTCAGAAAAAATTAATTATGTAGAGGAGCTTCCTCCATTATTTTAGAGAAGGCGCTGGGAATGCAGCCTGGAGATGATGACCTGACTTTCTTCTGGAGGAACACCTGTGGCTGCTGCAGTGATGCTGCCTAGGAATCACCACTGCAGAAACCTCACTCTATGTATGATGAAGCAGGGGTGGTTCATGACCTGTTAGACGTGAATATGTCCCCAGCTTGCAGCCCCACTGCCATGCTGCTGTAATACGTGCTGCCTGTCTTAATCTTGGCTAGAATCAGGCAGTCATGCAGCAGATCTTGAGCAGCCAACTGCACAGTAGCACCGTTCCAATATGATGCTTTGCAGCACGTAGGGGTGAAAAGGGACGTGTGATGATTTCATGGCGCCACGTTCCTCAACTGTCAAGAAGCAAATACCTCCATGTGGTCAATCCAAAAAAACTGGATTTTAATCCACTGAGATGCCAGCTTAGTTTGGCCTTGACATAAGTGCTGAGAGAGGATAAAAGCTTCTGGGAGGACAGGCCAGATGGGAGGATTATCTCCACTGTTTTGGGAAAGGCTCTGACTTTACAAACATTCACTCACAGAAGTGAACAAAAACATCTTTTGCGGTAAGTGCTGCCTGCACTGAGCCTTCTCCCTAGCTCGCTGATATGCAAATTTCACCACACGCAGCTGGGCTGGAGCTTTGCGGTTGGCAACCTTTCTGTACCAATTTTGGTAACAGCTTTCTACGTGACTCGGGTATGACTAAGCAGAAAGGAATTAGTGGGGACTCTTTGTTCTTGAAGTTCAGCCGAAATATGAACGTGCTGGCCTGACAAAAGCCGGCTCTTTGCATAAAGAAAATAAAGAGGTCTGGAAGGTTAATGAGTGACATAATCAGCTCTCTGGGAAATGCGCATAGGCAAGGAATGAAAACAATGTGCAACTGAGATAATTGATTACCCACAGTGTTGCACTCACCTGTGGCAGCATGGATTCCCCAGCATGCTGACTAAACATGGCTCATGGGGGCCCAGTGATGAGGCAAAGCCTGCAAAGGGCTTATCTGGGATCCTCAGCACCTCTGTCGTGCTTGGAGGAGAAGAAAGGCTGGCTCTGAAGGTGGGCTTTTGCAAACAGGCTGTTGAGGTGCAAAGTCTGCGGTAGGCGAGGTGTGCAGGTGTGTACCCTTTTCCCACTCTGGTTTTAACCCAGGTTGTATTCTGCTGTTAGGTATGGAAGAGATGTGAATTCCCCTTCTGGTCACCAAGTGCTTAAGTGAGTCTTTGAAGCTCTGAGTTACCTCCCAAAGCTGGAAAATAGCTCTTCACAAAGTCCTGTCCAAAAGCAGCCCTTGTTCTATGTTTGAAATAAATGGTGTCTGCCTACTTTCAGGGCAGAACTGTGCCTTTGCGAAGAGGAATTTCCCTGTAGCCTTCCCGCATCCCTATGGTCAGTGAGCAGCAAGAGTTGAGACACACTCTTCATTTTCCCAATGGTTGTCTCTAAGCAGTTTTCAACCCCTCAGCTCCACGGCAGGAGCCAAGCACCTAAATGTTTGAGGTTACAACACTCAGTGGTCACAGCACCTCAATACCATTATTGACCTGCCTATCCCAGAGCCTGGAATACCCCTGTGGGGTGGCAAGGAGGTAGAAGAAAGATGACCTGGCACCACTGTGTGCTGTGGGATGTTGAGTTATAGCATGGAGCTGTCAAGCAAGGCATGAAAATGAACTGGCAGCTGACTTTGGTTCAACAAATTATATGTGTCATCTGTCTGATGTAATGCTGCTTTTGATGGCCACATGAATGACTGATACACGAGCAAAGCTTCTACCTACCTGCTGAGTGAGACTGTGAACTCCAGTGCATCACTCCCGAGAGGTCTGCTGAGCACAGGAGAATAGGCTGTGCTGGGCTCTGACCTCCCTGGCCAGGTCCTTACGACGATGGACAAAACCCTCTGCTTGCTTCAGTCAGGCAGCCACGTTGCACATGGAGCCTCCCATCCCAGGCCGTGGAGACTGTCAAAGGCCAAGAGGTCTGTGGAAATTATTTTAGCCTAAATACTTCAAACAGGAAGTGAATGCACGGTCAGGAGCAATACCTGCTCAAAGGCCACGATCTCAACGGCTTGCAGAAGACACGGGCCTGTGACTGCATGAAGGACTCGCCTCCACTGCCATGCAATGGGCAGCACACAAGGACGTGAAGAGTCACGTCCCTACAGCAATGACTGCCCGGGAGGCTGGAAGGCAGGACACTATTGTTATCACCCTGACTTAAAGGTTTTGTTTGCTGTTCTCACAAAGAATGAGTAACACATCAGGCTTGTTTCCTAAAAGGGTATTAATCACTTATGGCTGGTGGCCCCCCGTCTGTTCTCTGCAGTCCCTGTAAAATGAGCTTCCAGGTCTGGGAATGTACATATCTGGGTTTTATTCACAGTTATCTCTACTGACATCAGTAAAGATTGTCCAGGAAATCAGAGCACTGAGTTTCACCTCTCTGGTCTGCCACAGAGCCGCTGGAGAGTGGCTCGGCTCCCCAGCTTCAAAGAGGGGATCATAGCACTGCCCTTTCCCACAGGACACAAGGGATAATGGTGAGGATGTCAAATGGAAATGTAACCAAAACAGGGATGGCCATTGGCCTGCATGTCCTTATGGGGTTTGTATCTGTTGTCTACACTGAGCTTTGATAATTAATTGTTGTGACCAGTCTCAGTGTCAACAGGGACATTAGAATGCTCACCTCTCAGCTTGTGCCCCTGGAAGCCATTTGTGAACCCACTTCCATTCACACAGCCTGGAATAGCCAAAACCACTCCCCTCCCAATGCGTGCTCTCATACATGGGTGCCAATGAACATTTCTACCTCTGGTAGTGGCTTCAGCTCCTTAGTAGATGGCTCATTTATGTGAAAAAGTGTGCAAGGGTCTTACTCTGAGTCCTGGGAGATGAGGATCTGGAGCACAAAAGCAATACAACCAGCAATAAACTTTCCATGATCATGCACAGCAAAAGTTTAGTGGAGGGGGGGAAGGGAACAGTGATCTCCATTCCCATTTATTGATGTCAGAGGGGACCATTTTAATCATCACTGTCCAGCTTTAGCCTCGCACAGAGTGCCAAATCTCAACCTGATTCTTATTCTTATTCAGCACCTTCTCCCTGTTTTGAATGTGGATAATGCCATGTGCAGAAAACACCTTTGCTGTTTGCTTTTGCTGTGCCTATTCTACCTTGGTAAGCAGGTTTCCAGGCTCAGAATTCCTGTGCCCTCCTGTGCTCTCAGTCCAGCAGCAATCACCATTATTAATGCATCAAAATGTGAAGGTCAGTTAGGTTGGGCATTATCCCCTTTAGCATGAGATCAGACCACTACATCTGCTGAGTCCCTGTGTAGGACTCTATGTGCCTCTGAAAGGCTTTCCTCTGACCTGTCTCCACCCTCTGAAGATGTCTCCTGTACACCACTGAAGCAAAAGCTGACTAGCTTGGACATAGGCATCTGATTTTCAAAGATACATGCTCAGGCAGATTAATCCCATACCCGATAACTCTCCAGGCTAGGGAGGAGAGAATTTCTGGGCTTGTGCTCCTGCCATGGCACAAGCAGGCTCTCTGGACATGTCAGATTTCCTCCTTCCAACAATCATCCCAAGATGAAAGCCATTTTCCTGCAGGTATTCCTGTCTCACATGGGCACCATGTGGGGGCTTCCCTGGCTGCTGGAATGCAAACCATGGGTATGAATCAGCCGTGCTGTCTTGAGACACCGCTTCTCTTCAGCTCATTGAATTAGAGTAGGGAGGAATTCTTTGGAGGCTGATAAGTGGGACCCACTTGAGTCCAAGCCTCATTAATACCTGGGGTCATAAGAAGCTCAGAACAGCAGCTATAGCTGAAGGAATCTCAGGAAGATAAACATCAGTCCCCAGGGGATGCCCAAAGGAGGCAGAAGCCCACTGGGAGTCTCATAACTGCATGTCCAATGTTTTCTTTGCTCTTATTTGCAGCCTGCTGTTGGGACAGTCGTTGTGCCCTGGAATGTGGTCACACTTTGTTCATCAAGCGAGCCGCCTTGCCAAGATACTGATGGGCACACTGCTCTCCTCTATCTGGTCAGTCAGGTGTGGAAGCATGAGAGACCAGGCAGGAGGGAAAAAGTGCATGCTGCAACTATAAATTCAAATCATCTGTCACGATCTGGGAAATGTATTGGCAAAGGGTCAGAGAAAACAACATTCAACCCAGTGGCCTCTCCCATGGCTCCTTGGAGTGGCTCCAGCCTCACACCTTTGTTAGGCTCTGGACAGATTTCAGTTTTGTCTCTGTCAACACTTCCTTCTCTCCAGCATTGCCCTCATCGCCTCAATCGATCACCGTCGGCGTCTCCTCTCACCTGTACATGGTCTGGCACCGTAACCATTGCCTAAATCAGCACCTCAGAGAAGTTATGGCCATGTCTGTAAACAAGGTACAGGGCTTTCAGAGGGAGCACAATTCATCCCTGGAACAGTGTTGCAGGGAAGGGTTGACTTGCCATCACTTGGCACCCACAAATGAAGCCAGAGTGGATCCTTTGGGGTGATACGGAGCCGTGGACCACTAGTGAAAACAGTAGGGCAGACGAGTCTTCAACCTCCTACACACACAGCACACTGCACCCATGTCCTCGACTCCAGCTAGCCTGGGCAGCTGCCTTTCAGGAGGTTAAACCATGATTTGTCTTGTGGTTGGACTGCATCATCTTGCCTTGTCTTTCCATGTAGGAGTTGGAAAACAAGCTCTGCTTGGAGTAGATTAACCATCACAGACTCAAGGAGATCTTAATGACATCTGCCATATGCCCAGCCTAGCAAGCACAGCTCTCCCTCACACATGGTATTGATGCACAAAATGAAAGCCACACCACAGACGCTAACAAGATTTAACATAGGGGGAGAACATAGCTGACCTGCCTGGAGTACTCCTGCAACCTTTCTGCAGCATCTGTGTGTCTCAGGGGTAGTGGTGGATCTATCTTCACATACCTATGAAGGAGGGCAGGCCCAACACCCTCATTTCATAGTTGAGGAGCAAACGTGTGACAAGTAATGGTCCAGATACACACAAATAGGCACCAAACTCCTATTAAAGCATTTACTTCCCCACTGAAGTCAACAGGCAGTTCAGGATAGAAACAAGGGCACCCCGTGTCCTGCAGCTTCCCCATGTCCAAGTAGTGATGGGATCCTTACAGGAGATGTCTGCCTTTCCATTGACAATCCAGTGGGGAAAGTTAGGTGCCTTTTACCTCTGAGGATCCAGTCGGAGAGTGTTTGGGGTAACAGTCCTGTATCAAGAGCACTTCCCCAGGAAGGGGCCTTGTCTCCCTCAGCAGGTCATGCTTTCCCAGTGGAGGAGGATTTCTCCATTTCCAGTCACCCTGGTTTTGCTGAGCTGCTGGGAACTCAAGGGAAAGTGTTGGTGCAGGAGGAGAGAGCTCCGGCTGCCCTGCCAGTGCGGTTACAGCACTCCTCAGCATGGGGTCAGAGCTGGATCCAATCCCAGCTCCAGCGAATGTATTTATTTTGGGGGGGTTTTTTTATTTCATGCAAAGAGAGAAAAAGAGCAGGCAGAAGGGTTGCAACAGCAGGTCCGTTCCCCCCGAGTGTGTGACTGGAGAAATGATGATGTACGAGGTGCCAGCACCCACCCTGCTGCCCACCATCTTCAAGCAGGAGCAAGGCTGGCTCCCGGCTGATGAAGACAACTGCCATTCCCAGTAGCATCCTTACATTCTCAGTGAGGAGGTGGACACTTCTGGAATCACTTAAGCGATATGCTGTCCACAGAGAAATACCAAAATTAGGCTTCTTGGCTCATTTTCTGCAGATTCTCCAAGACAATGGCCTCTCCTCTGACTGACATGGTTACTCTAGGCCAGATCTCTTCTGACCATCCCTGAGGCAAGGCATGCAAAATTTCTGGAGGGTAGCATTTGAATTAGACACCTAAATTAGGCAAACCGTGTACAGCTCCAAGTAACTTTGCAGTTCAGGTCCTGTGTGACTTGTCCAAAATCACAAGGACATGCGTCGCCAGCACTGATCACAGCTCTGATATTTGCCTTCCTATTAGGCACAGGACCAGGAGGTATCTCACATTTACCTCCTTATTGCCTTGCAAGGCAGTGGCTGCAGCAGTGCTGTCAAGATGGACCTGTTGTTTTTATGTCACCAGGTTTAATCCCAGCCTTGTTCTTAAGGATCAAAAATTATTCACATCTGACTGCTGCTCTGTAACCAGGGCATCTCAGCTTGGTCTGCCTGTCACCATTGCAGCGCACATTGTGGCTGTCACAGGCTGGTCGTACGTCTTCAGCTGAGCTTTCCTGCCCCAGTCAAAGCCGTGACAAAGAGCCTGGAAAAACACATTGGCAGAAAGGTGCCAAATCTTTGTCATACCTGACATAATACCCAGCCTGAGCCTTGCGCTGACAATTCTAGAGGTCCCATGGAGGACAGTGTATGGGTAAAACTCAGGTGGGGCTATTCATTCCTATGTCTCAAACATTAATTTACTACCAATCAACTGCAGAAAGCTATTATAACATACAATGTTTATTATTTATACAGCAATTAAAATACTGCCATGCAGAAAACGTCCAGATGCTTAAAACACGTCCCCTTTTTTGATATCGGAGAAACTTTTCAGCATTTAGTTAATGCACAGCTCGTTGCTGGGGTTAGCTCACTGCTGGTCACCTTTACCAAAGAGCCTGTGAAGTCTGACCAGCAAAGGGAGCTTCAAAATCAAAGGCAGAGGATCTTGGCGTCTTGATAATGGGTTGGAGGGACAGAGAAGCCAGGTGCTGAATTTAGCAACA
>NW_008824591.1:607655-610274 GCF_000699105.1 Pygoscelis adeliae
TTCGCCTGGAGGTAACCGAGTTGTGAATCCGGCCCTCGACGTGCATGACATCGGGTAGTGGAGGCTGCACTAGAGGCTGTGGCTGAGAGTGACTGACTCAGATGGCAACAGGTTGGCAGTCCTTCAAAGAGGCTTTCTTTGTCTTCTTTGTGGGAGGTGTAAATGAATTGAATGGAGACACTGAAGGCTTTCCCGTGCCAGTTATTAGCAATCTCACTTCTATATATAGCTTCTGCCTAACTTACTCTGAGTGAGCAAGCAGAGTGGCATGTGAGTTATCGCTCTTGTCACGTTCGCCTCTCTTGATTGCATGCATTTAGTTTGCTTGCTCTGTCGTGGTGATGTAAGGCAGGCTAAAAGAGGCTGCAATGTCGCATGGCTTCAACGTGCTGGAGCTACAGGCTCCACTCTCCAGTTAAGAGCTACCTGAAGCATTGGCACTCCAGGGTCTCACAGCCTCAGGACAGGGAGCAGAGCTGCAGGCAGTCCTCCATGGAAAGTCAGGCAGTTTCCGAGCTGTTTCCCCATCTGTCTGGCCCAGCAGTGGTTCACGTGCAAGAAGAGAAGCAGCTAGAAGACTAGCAAAATTGCACTGGAGGAAAGCAGTGAAACTTCTACCTGTGCCCCACCCCCATCAAGCAAAAGCCGATCAATCAGAGGTTTTTCAGAAGTTTGGTTAATTTTCCTGTTCTTTTTCATTTCTCTGCATTCTGGACTGGCACCAGAATCAACATGACAAAGGCTCTTCAAATAGCACCATCGAGCTCACCGGATCCCAGCTCTCTCAGGGGACACTGGAGAAAAATATCCTGGGCACAGAGCCTGCTTATACTAACCCAGTATAAACATGCCCACTTTGTACAGATTAGCAATATCTATTTTCCCTCTGAGTTGCTTCACTCCCTCAACCAAGCAGCCCTCGGATGAAGGTGCTTTTTTCCTGTGCTTTTTGAGGGGCAGCAAGTGCAGCAGCACCTGGAGCTTCACATCAGTGAGCAGGGATGAGTCAAGGAAGTTAATTAGAGATAGCGAATCTGCGCCGAGTGCCCCATTCCCTCATCCCCACCTCAGTTAGGAGAGACTACCAGGCAGCCTGGGGACTGATCCTTCTCTGGGTTATCTGTGCCAATGCAAAATGGCTGAAAAGTGCTCCTGTGCTGAGTTTAGAGTACCGGGTCCCTGTTGCACACAGCATTTGCAACATTCGTTTGCACTCACAAGGTCCAGAGGATGCTCGTGTAAAAGGGCCATGGATGTTAATTAGCAACCTCTGGTGATTTTGTTCTCTGTAGGTCTGGGAGCAGCTTTCCCCAACCAGTTGTCCCCCGGGTGAGTGAGGGTTGTATGCCACCACTTGCACAGAGGCAAAGCCAACAGTGTCCCTGCTGTGATCGCTCTCTGTGGATCCTGTCTGGATACTCTACCATGTACATGGTCTCCCCACGGGAGCAGACGTTGGCAGCTAGTGCCAAGCAGGGCCCCTCCACCAAGGTCCCATCTAAGCCCTGGGGCCAAGTGCTGAGCATGCCAAGAGTTCACAACATTAGCAGGACCCCGGGGCAAGATTTCGCACATGCGGGCCAACACTGAACCCCTTCGAGTGCTAAGGGTGTGTGTGTTGGCAGAATCAATTAAAATTCTTGGATCGCCACCAACAGCTTTGACTCTGTTTGGGCCAAATTCCCAAAGGGGCCCCTTTGCTGCTTCCATACTGGCTGTGGCCAAGGTCTCTTGAGAACAGACTGGTCCAAGTTGGAATATGTTTTAGATAAACAGTGTGTCAGGTTATGGCATGTGCCCAACAGCCTGAGCCAGCCTCAACTGCAAACCCCACCCGCGAGCCCAGCTCTCCTGGAGAGATGATGGTGGACCATGACAATGGCTGTGGGCCCACCATGGATGAAGAACACCATGAAGTCTTTAATCCCAAAAGAAATCTCAGCAGCCAGGATATTTTCCCTTTGATAGTGGCATTCCACTGATCAGTAATTTTAAGAAAAGGCAGGATAATTTCAGGTGATGACCTTTTAAGACACTGCTGGCCCACCCCGAAGTAGTGGCGGGGAGAGGGTGGGGGGGACTCACAAATCCAAGACACCTGGCTGTGTTCCCCTATCTGTACTGGTCCATGGTGTCATTATCATCAGCCTCATTGAGAAGGGGAACTCACTTGGAATAAATTAAACAACTGCTCTTTTCTTCCCTACAAGAGAAATATGAGTAGCAATTGCCTGAGTGGAGCGACAGGCTGATCCAGTGAAAAAATACAGAGCCTTTTCACAGTGGGGCTCCTCCAGGCACCAGGACTATCTGAGGATGAATTACAACAAATAAGAGAGACCGCTAGCAGCCAAAAGTACGGCGACAAAAGCCAGAGCTAAGCTGGATATTTCCAAGCTCAATGATCCCACGTGGGAATCCAAACCTCCAACTGGGTTTGAGATTGAATGAAGCCTTTCTCTCTCTCTGCCTTGCATGGGGCCATCCTGGGTAGGAGGCAGAATGGAGAAATACCAGAGAGGAGACAACTCATGTTGACCTGGATCGACCCTCCAAAGCATTACCAAGCTACGTTGTGGGCAACCCCTGTTGCCACCCAGCCATACCCTGGTTCTGCTG
>NW_008824591.1:610321-613047 GCF_000699105.1 Pygoscelis adeliae
GATGCAGATGTAGTCTTTTTCGGATATCCTGATGATGAGCGTGCAAATAAAGCTAGGGAGATAGCTAGATATCTACCATTTTACATTGTCAGCTTCTCAGGGCTTTACTCAACTCTTTCTCAGATGAGTCATTTGTGGGTGGTGATTTAAGCAAGGAATGAGTAAAATATGATTAATGCTATCTAGGACTGACACTCCAACAGAGAGACTCACTGGACCCGCAAAAGGTAGCAGACATAACACCACTCTGACACAGCCCCACCTTTATAATTTTAGTTTAAAAGAAAATATAAATTTAGGGTCAATTTTTGACAATAGATTTTGATAAAGTATTTTTTTCTTATTTTTAAGACTTCAGTCAACCAGACTATAAGCACAAAGAGGGGGTGGAAGGGGAAGCACCTTTTTTGCCAACTCTTCTCTCAACAGCCAGAATATATCAGCCATCCACCACACCTCCAGAGCAGGCAGAATAATTCAGTCTAGCAGTTATTCTGCTATATATTTTTAAAGTATCAGAAACAATACTTTATATATATGTATGTATATATATGTGTGTTTGTGTGTCTGTGTGTGTGTGATATATATGTGGTATACATATATGTATATATACCATAGGTGTGTGGGTATACATATCTTTAAAAATATGTACATACAGTGCTTAGACCACAATGTCCTACTTTCTATTTAATATATAAGCATACTGTAGCTACAGTGGCATCCCCTCCTCATTCCACCACAAAAATAAATGTTTTTCAAGCCTCAGAATTTTGCAGCAAATGAAGCCTCTCCCCACTGCTCTATGACATTTTGCTTCAAAAAAAAAAATTTGCATTATGTTCCTATGACCTGATTAAGTGGTCACTGAGATGCAGCGAGCATCACCGATCACTGGTCTGGGGGCTGATCCCTGGAAGCGGCGTCCCCCCATCACTTCTCCTGCATTTCTTTGAAGGAACATCCTCCAGCTTCTCTGTACCAGCCAGCAGAGAACAGCAGACTCCACAGCTGGCAGATGCAGGCATTGGTGTCAGACCAGCTGCGGGGTGAGAAGGACTGGAAGGATGCACATGGTAAAGGGAGAGACAGAGGAGTCCAGTGAAATCCCGATCATGGTTTATGTGGCCTCCAAAGGGCTAAGTCTCCTGCAGCTTTAAACCTGTCCCTCAGCACAGCACTGGCCCTTTCCAACGCCAGGTCCTTTATTGTTGGTCTCCCCTTGTCTCTGTTGTTGGTCTCTATCGTTGGTCTCCCCCTTCCAGACTTGTGATTTCCAAACAGGTCCTCGCATTGCAGCCCAGCATCTCCCATGACTCACAGGGACCTCCAAGGACACAATTAAGCTATAAAAGCACTTGAGAGGTTTTCACGGTGACACCCCCCACTGCCTCCAGGGTGGAATAACCATAAGCAGAAGGATCAGGCTTGTTCCCGTGCAAGGCTCTTGGGCTTGAAGGAGAGACAGGCAGAGCAGAGCATAGACAAGCCGCAAGGAGCCAAATTCTACCCTGCGTTTCATGTGGAGTGCCACCAGCATGGAGAAACACACATATGTCCCTTGGAGAAACCCACGTATGTGCCTTGGGCAGCCACCCACATGTGCCTGTGCTTGTAGTGACACACTTTGTGTTTTCAAAGAAATGCAAATGTGCAATTAAACAAGTGCATGCACACACACACTCTCTGCCTCTGTCACACGTAGTCAGATACAGAGACACGCACATATGTGCGCACTAATAGGTTTAGAGATGATGCAGACATTTCTGTAGGGTCTCTCACAAGAAGATCTAGATCTTACAATACTTATTCACCCTGCAGTACCACTGACTTACAGGGCCCTTTAAATACAAGTGAAAACATGCAATATTTTCCTTGTGGAGTTTCCACTCTAAATCCAGATTGATAACATGCCAGAAAAATGCAGACATTATGCAGGGAAGGGAGATGCAAAAACACAATTGGAAAGGAGCTGCTGGGAGAGTGCGCAATAGGGAAAATTTGCATTAATTAGTTTGTTCTCTCCTCTTGGACATGCATCAAACCTATGCACAATGCTGTATTTTTTAAGGAAATGCAGCTTTTTTAAGGAAATATGGATGATAAAATAAAATCCCACTAGATGGCACTCTGTGGACATGCATAATTCACTTCCCAAATCACGCAGAGCACTCTGCCAAATGTGAGCTGGCTGCAGGCTTGCTGCAGAGTTTGGCGGCCTGGCGCAGTTGATGCAACGCAAGGAGCTGGTGCACTGCATGCCCCACGAGCATGGTCCCAAGCATCCATGCTCGGTGCCAAAGCCTTGTTTCTGCCTCCAGCCTGACATCATGGCATGTTTGTCTCTGTGTCAATCATTCAGGGGATCTGCTTCCCCTTATGTAGCTAAGGGTGCTGCAATTTGTGTTTCGTGGGTGGGAAACTGAGCCCCGAGGCAAGGAAGTGATTTGCTGAAATGAAGGGGGGAAGCGTGCTCGGGAGAGAAGCCCTGAAACTGGGACTCCTGCCCCCCCTGCTCTAGTCAGGGGGCTTTAGCCAGCCAGGAAGGATGGCGTTGCAGCGATCTTCCCTACAGCATAACCAACATCAAACAGCCTTGTGTTAGAGCAACAGAAAACTTGCTTTTACCCTTCGATCGATAGCTCACACCAGGGAGCTGCCCTATGATGTGGCTGTAGGACAGAAACAGTGGAAAGGGGAATCTTCCTCCTCCTCTTTTCCCTGTCCCT
>NW_008824591.1:613091-614941 GCF_000699105.1 Pygoscelis adeliae
GTGGGGCACTTGGCCAGAGGAAGACCAGGCTGGGTGCAGCTTGGGGTTGCTGCTGGGCTAAAGGGAGATGGACAGGATCCTGTTTTGCTTGGGGGAATATAATTATCCACGATGAGAGGGTCTGGGGTCTTCCTGGCTCCATAGCAGAGTGCCAGGGCTGTGAACGGGGCAGACAGGAGAACCAGACCCCACCAGGGAAACCTGCTGCATGCTGTGAAGATGTGGCTTGTGCTAGAGTAAAATCTAGTGAAACCCAAGGCCCAGTTCTTTCTTCCATCTGTCCTCAGACCGTTTATTTCTGTGCGTGCCAGGCTCAGGGACGCCTGCAGGAGCAGCTGAGCCCAGGAGGGTCTTTTCTTCTCCAGGGTGATGCTCGTCATCATGGTCCCTGCTCCCAGCCCCACTGCTGAGGCATGGGGACACCTCCAGGCAGCCCTGCTGCTGGTGCCACCCCCATGGGGGATAACAGTGATTCTGGCTCCTTCACGAGCATCACAAGCACAAAATGCTCATTTGACTGAATGGCTGCTTGGCAGCAGGACTGTAACTTGCATGGTTTGACTGACAGCTTCCCAAGGCAATTTAATTAAAGAGACGAGAGTGCTTGAGAAAAAATCATTAATTTCTCTTAAAGAGAAATCTTTGCCGAACACACCTGCCCAATGTGGGGCTGTGAGGAGCGGGGCTGCACTCCAGCAGTAATTGGCATGAGCACCCACACGCGTGCTAATCCAATCTTTTCATGTTTCATTCTTGCAAGCTCATTTTAATACCATCTGTCAGCAATCCGATCCCCTCTTATCACCACTGTAAGACCATCCAGCCATTAGACAGGCAGCGATGACGGGGCCGGAGGGTACACACAGCCACCTCTGTGCAGGCTGCAAACCCTGCCGAGCCGTCGAGGAATCGTCGTGCCTGCGACAGCAGCAACCGGCCTCCCTTTGAGATAACAGCTCCGATGCCATCGCCACTGCTCTGCAGAAACAAGGGAAAATATGTCCATTACTGCAAGGGGTGGAGGTGACACTGGTGGCACTGGGGATGGCCATGACTGGTTTAATTTTAGCTGTTCTGTGTGCAGGCCTGGTGGGAAAATGGAATTTATTGCTAAGGTGATGCTGCTCAAGGGTTGGCTGAAGGTGAGAGCAGGGATGCTGGTGTGCCAGGTACCTCGCAGGGTTTGGGACTGAGAGGCCAAGGGCCATAGAGGGTGATTGGGTAGGACCATCTTTAGTCAAGCAAGGAGGAGAATGAACAGCATGAAAGAAGCCTGTGACAGGGACCCAGATCTGGGTGGGTGCCAGCCTGAGAAACCCAAGGACAGATCCCTTTTGCCTGAGTGCCACGGCAGACTGGGGACATGACACAGGGGATGACTGGGGACGTCATCACAGGAAGCCACCCACTGCATCTAGAATGACTCAAACCTAGACAACAAGGTCAGGCTGCTGCTGGGTGGATGGTTTGTGGGGAACCAGCTGGGACATTCAGCCTGGCTTCTGCCAGTGGCCAGGCCCCGGAACCCCCCACCACAACTGCCACGGTCTGGCAGGCCTGAAGCAGGCACAGCCACGGCCGAGAGCCAAATGAAAGCAAAGCGACTGGCTATAGGAGCAGCAGCCCAAACTGCCATGGTCCCAGGAGTGAGCCATGGGTCCCCAGACAGACTCCCAAGCAGCACAGGTGATCTCTCCTAGAAAGGCTGCCCAGGCTTAGTTAAATAGCCACTAATACCTTGATCATCTGCAGTATTCTTGTTGCAATCAGCTTAAACGGTACCCTCGCCGCTTCTGCGGCTTGGTCCTTTTGCACTGCCCTGTCCTGTCATCGCAGAGCTGTGCATCCCA
>NW_008824591.1:615148-622835 GCF_000699105.1 Pygoscelis adeliae
CATCTCCCAGCCCATTGCTCTCAGAGAGCAATACAGGTGGCTGTCTCCAGTGTGGACAGATGTTGACAAGATCCATCATGGGCCAGGAGAGCTGGCAGGTGGTGCTGGTCCCTCGAGCGAGGCAGGGTGCTGGCACCGCAGGGTTTGCAGTGATGCAGCTGACAAACCTGTGTGCACCCTGACCCAGAGCTGAACCAGATGCATATTTATCTGTTTATGCACACAGAGCTGTCACACGTAGCTCCTTGCAGCCACACATCAGCCTGGGTCTCTGCAGCCAAATGCACACGCAAACAGCTCTGGCTGGGTGCACACCCCGACACAGTTACTCTCGCAAGTACCCTGCAGTTAACACTTCTCTGCACCCCACTGCAAGGTGGCAGGGGGTGGGGATCTGTGCCAGCAAGAAAAGGGAGTCCATTAGCCACTTTCTTCCCCTTCAGCCCCAGCCTGGCCCCTGGTGCTTGCCTTCGCTGCCAGCCCTCCCAGGAGGCACACACATAGCTGGAGGTGTTCGGCTGTGGGATTTGACACTTTGCTCCACTGTTTTGCTGCCCACAGGTGAAAAGCAGAGGGTCAAAAAAAGAATCAGCTCTGTGCCCATTCCAACTGCAGGCAAGGGGTTAGGGAGGTCTTTCTTAGGATGTCCTGGATTTACAAAGCATTGCTTGTGAACCCTGGTCTGATCGTGGTGCCTACAGACCCCAGTGGGGCACACAGCCCCACACCAGCGCGGTTCATCACCCCGCCACCGTGCTCAGGACTTTCAGACTGCACTCATTAGTCCCAGGTGCCTCTGGCTCAAGCACAGCTCAAGGCTGGTGTGGCAAGACCATAACCAGACTTGCGGTGTGTGCCATGTGCCTGAGCACGGGCTGAGCCTAGTCCTCTCCAGACTATGCTCTTTTTCCCTGTGCGGACATAATGCCAGCAGCTCAGCCCTGCACACTCCTCCATGCCGATGCAGATCATCAGTGCCTCTCCCCTTCAGCTCTGTGCAGAGGGGGCTGTGATTGAAGCTTCTGTTTGCTTTTGGAGCCCCAAGCACGGGCCCCTTGATGTGCCCCAGGACCAGCGATGGCTTGTACTGCTACCTAGCTTAGCCCAACCCCGTGGCCTGGAGCCCAGACAGGTCCCTGCCTGCCCACCTCTAAAATCAAGGTCTGGCTGCGATTTTTGCTGGCTTCAATTATCAGCAGCCCAAAATGGGAAACGCAGCCCCTTTTCACTGTGCACTGCAGTCAGGAAAACCAAGCAGCGTTCTTGCCTTGGATGCTCTCAGAGCTGTCTTTTGGGAATAGCTCATGGGCCAGGAATGTGGCTCTTCGGAGCACAAACTAGGATCACTGCTACTTTCCCAGTTAAAAACAGAGGAAAATAGATCAAATGTTAATTAGCAGCAGGGGAACCTGCTGCAGGTTTATTAGGATTTTCCCCTTCCGCAGAACCGCCTAATTAATGGGCAGGCTACAAAACACCGTAATACTTTCAACACTGCACATTTGCAAAGAGCACGGCCAGTGCCCAAAGGATGAATAAGTCGAGGGGGGCGGGCAGGAAGGATGGTGTAAGTACAGAAAAGGAGGACGTGAATTTGCCGAAAGAGATGATGAATCCCAAACATCATCCCTTGTTCTGCCAGTGGCTAACAGTAAGATGCTAGCACAGTCACATGGTGCTGTGGCTCTGGCTCGGTTCTTTATCTGTAAAATGACCTAACCTCTGAGCTAGTTTAGGCTGTAATAAAAAGGCTAGCAGCTGGTGCGAGCTCTCACTGGTATCACAGCAACAGCGGGAACATTTCAGAGCAAGCTCAGTTTAGCCGCAGCCTCTGGGGTTCTGGGGAACAGCTCTTTAATGTCTGCAAATGTGCTTTGAAACCCAGGGATGAGAAATGTGGAAGGGGAAGGACAGCGGTTGTTACAAACACGGCGGATAGTGCTTCAAGCATATCTGAATGCAACAGCTCACAGAAATCATGCCTGAAGAGTATCTCTGTGAGACAGCTCAGCTCTGATTTCTCCTGACCGATATAGCTGAGAAATATCCAAGGAGACCCAGTGAGCTGCATGACCTAAAGGATGCTTCAGGTGGGATGAAGCCAGCAAAAAAGCAAACGGGCAATTCTTGATGATCCAGCAGTGCAGAAGCTGTCAGTGCAATGCAAGGGCAGAAAGACCTCTTATTTATCCTGCTTACTGGGCAGATGGAGGTTAAGAACCGTAATGTGCTTTGGGCTCCCTCCCTCACACCCAGAGCTGTCTGCATGTCCCTGGAAGGATCCTGGAAACTTCTGCCCTTGATAATCCCCAACAAAAAGTCCTCTAGACTTCTGAAAGCCACCCTCTGGGATTTATGCCTCAGCCTTGCTGGGTTTTGTGGCCATAATTTTAACCCACAGGAAGAAACTGGGCTAGGATAAGGTCATTGCTCCCTCGTGCACATCCCTGGAAGGGGTGGCAGAGAGAGAGGAGAGCCCAAACATGAGCCATGCTGCCTGGAGGGGGTGGCTTTGCCATCCTCAGGTGCCCTTTGGCTCGATCCAGGGGAGCAGCCCATCTTCACTGCGTGGTCAGCCTTGCTTAACACCTCTCCAGGCTGCGTGATACAAATCCACAGGAGAAGATCCAGCACTGCCATGCTTCCACTTCAGCAGCTGCTGGCACATTTTGGAAATGGAGGCTGTCTGATGATCGCACAGTGCTCCAGATTTCTTACTTGTCAATGGCATAAAGGGCTTAAAATGTTATAATGGGACCTCCAGTGTCCACCAAAGCAGTTCATAGGAGAGACTGTAGGATTTCACAGTTTCTTCTCCTTCCTGAAGCAGTACCCCTGGGTTATTGCACTTATTAAATTAGGAGCTGTAAAGCAACTGGGTAAATAATAAATTGCTAGAAGGAAATAAAGAAAATGCCACCCAATTCAGTTATTAGTCCAGATGAGTGAATTAGGTGTTGAAACAGCAGCTTTGAAGTTCGACTCATTAAATCACACACCAATTCAGCGCTTATTAGGTCTCCAGTTAGATATATAAAAGCACCAGGAAGATAGGTTTGCTGTTAGCAATAGCCATTACTTTTTCTGCTGTGAGCAGCCTGCAAGTCTCATGCTGTTTACTGGGTTGTGAGAGAAGAATTTAAAGCACCAGCTCCTGGTGCCGTGTGAGAGTTTGGGAATTGTGGGGTTTGTCTCTGAAGAAGGAGTTCAGAAAGTGGGTGATAACAACCCAAACACTCACAAAGAGTCAGGAAGGCATAGAAAATGAGCTGGGAGGAGACTTTCTGGTCTATCTGTGTGTCCCAGAGGAGGATCAACCTGTAGACACTGCAGAGTTTACCTCAAGAAGTCAGCCTCTTCCACTCAGCAACATGGACCCACAGTTCAGAGACTTGCCCCCATACCTCAGTCCATACCATGCATCCACCCCCATACCATGCATTCATCCTGGATGTCCTCTTCCTTGTGCATCTCCTATGTACTTTCCCCATAACCCATAACTCGCCTCCTGACAGCTGACACTGTCTGAGTGATGGGCCAGCAGCTGGGATGCTCACGTGCCATCATTGCTCAGCCACCAGCTGGGCGATACATGCCTCAGACCAAAAGGCAGTGGTATAGAGCTTGTCAAAAAATATGAAAAGACCTTCCTTGAGCACAATACCTGCCTTACAACACTGCCTGATTTTTATCTAGCCTGACTTCTTTAATAAATTTGCATCCTAATGGATTACACAGATCTTAAAATTGGAGATCTCCGCTGGAGCTTAGTGTTCAGACATGGCACTGTTGGCACTATGTATTGAAAAGTCCTAGGTGAAGTCTTCGAAGTTATGAGGTTAAAAGAATAATACATTTTGCATTCTTCATATTTGCCTTATGTTAGGAAATATAAGGTCATAATTTCCATCTTTTTTCACAGCCACAATATTTAGAAAACTATTTTTGAAGTGAAAATTTGGATTCTCAGTTAATAACCTGATTCCAGGAGCAAAAAGCTGTAAGTGAATACGTTGCAGGACTGAACAATCCAGAGCTAGCAATGGCACGTATGTGCCTGGGAATTCCCAGTGCTCAGACATTTATAGGACCAAAGGTTTAACGAAATGTTCGGTCCACAAACCCAACCCTCTCTCTGGGAGTTTAGTATTTCATCTCCTAACCCAAATATTTCAGCTGGAACATTACGTTTCTTTAGGACTGAAGCAACTGGGCATATCTGTGGCCTAAGCTGCCTTTCAGCTTGCAGTTAAAATGGGGAAAGACCTTCTGAGATAAATAATACATAGAATACGCTCTAACCCACAGCTGCCTCTTGCTGAAACCATGTCCTTTCTGTAGTTGATCTGTAATTCGAGGAAGAATAAAGCTGACTCATCTCACATGCTTTTTGTGAGGTTTAAAGTGTTTGCTGGTTACCTGGTTAAAGGTGTGACATAAGGGCAAGTTACTTGTGTCCTTTCAACACCGCGGCTTGGAGAGGGCAGCGGCAGAAGGACGTGGTTGACCCACAGACCCCCAAGCTCCTGAGCACGGGGGTGCAGGAGCAATGTCTGCCTGGTCTTGCGTTCACCATAGCTTCTGAGCACCTGAAAGGCCTTAACCCATTCCCCACACATTATTGTACACACTTAGGATCATAGGATAATCCTGGTTGGAAGGGAGTTGAGAGCAGGGTCAGCTAGGAGGTCAGACCAGGTTACTCTGGGCTTTATCTAGTCTGGTCTTGAAAACTTTGTTTATGCTCCCTTTACAAAAGTTAGGGCCACATTCCTAAGGGATGTGACCAGGTCTCACAGGAAGGCAGTGACAGAGTCACGAATTTCACGTGGGTGTTAATCCCTCTTGGCAAGCACACAGAGGCCACAGTTCCAAGTTTTCCTCCATAACCCAGAGGATATGGTTGTTTGTATCTTTCTAATGATGAAAGCCAAGGTTTTCACTTAATAATCTAGGTCCAGGAGCTGTGGTTTTACAAAGAAGTGCACATTATGAGACACTTGATAAAAACGAAAAGCACAAGCTGACACTGTACCCCGACAGCTTCCTGCATCTCTTGATTTTATGCCAAGCCCCTTTTGGGCAGGAGAGGTTGTGAGGGGGCACTGGTGACTCCAGCAGGACACGAAGTTTGTTATTAGGTGATTTTTTTATTTGTCTTGCTAATGGTCCAAGAAACGTCTGTAAGGAGAATTAAGTCATGCTTCGCCTGCCAGTGCTCCCCACGAGTGATGTGCTGCAAGAGAGTCTGTTATACCAGGCATGATTTTCCCAGTTTTTGCCCACTGCACAGGTCCCACCAGCCGCATGCACAATGCTGGTAGTGTTCAGGCTGCCGGCATGCAGCATTGCAGGCAAGCCCAGACCCTTCTTGTGCACAGTGGTGCCATGAGCCATGGGAGAAGGCGCAAAGCCCAAGCCCTCCTGATGCCCCATGACGGCTGCATCCCTGGGGGTGTCCTCCATCCCTGCGCCATGCATGCTAACCCACTGCCTCTGCCTGACCTCTTGCTGGCTAAGACCTTCTCCACTGCCATCCCTTTTCCTTCCCTTCCTCCCCTGTTCTGCTCTGCGCACAGCAGCCTCCTCCTGTTGTCATAACAACAAGCATCAGCCCGTGGCTGCCATGCCAGCCCTTCCAGCAAAAACACCTCCTCATGGGAGAAAGCACTGACTCCTGGCTCCAAACCATCTGGCTGCGGTGGGGAGGAGGCCGAGCTCCCCCCAAGCAGAGGGATGGGGGGCTGCCTTGCCCCACCCACACATTTTGCCTCGGGTCGTGTTCCCCAGCACTCGGTGTTGGACACAGGCACACATAACGAGCTGTCCCCGGGTGGGTCTCTGCAGCACAGTCTCATCTCGCGGGTTGGCTTGCTGCCACTGCCCCAAGACCTGTGCGCTTGCCCGCATCCTCCTCTCTGTCTGACCGAGCCATAGCAAAGGGATGTGGGGCAGAGGCAGAAAGGGCAATGTCCCTGCCCAGCACCCCACGGTGAGGCAGCGTGTACATCTGCAGTGCGCATCGGTAACCTGCCCCAGCAATCCCTCCTCACAATCAGCTCACCAGAGTCCTGATATCCCTGGAGCCAGGTCCCCTGACCCTCTCAGCCCTTGGGTCTCCTCTCCTCCCTGTATGACACGACCCCAGTATGTAGCACCCTGAGGCATGGGCAGGATCAAACAAGACTAGCTCGGTGCAGATTAAGGAGCCCCATAGGCTTCCTGTGGCTTAGGACATATTTCCCTGAGCGGGACCAGGACCACAGGCACAGCCAGAGCTGCTTCTGAAGGCACCGGAGGCACTGGGCAGCCATCCTGTGTTCTGGAATATCTGTCAAATCCAAGGCCTCAAAGGCATTTCTCCTTCTGGAAGCCTGTGGCCAGCAACTGATTAAAGCCACTCAAGACTAGCCTGTTCAGAGCAAAGGGCTGCTACTACACTCAGAGGTAAGTAGGAAACAACACCAAGATAAAACAACAAAGACCTGAGGTTTACCTACTCTTTATTCATTCCTCGCAAGCTTTGTGAGAGCTCCATTCAATCCGGACCCTTTTATGCCAGGACCAAAACCCAACACCGTCCTTAGTGGCTCTCAGACTCTCTTTCCAGCAAGCTCTGCCAGCTCCACCCCTCGGGAGCATGCACGGCCCTTTGCACTGATGCTAGTGTGGAAAAGCAAAACCAGAAACCAACCAAAAACTTGCTGGCAGGGCTGGATCTTGGTGTGGACAGTTGCCCATGCCCACCTCCACCCTGTCTCGGCTTCAGTCCTGCTGCATCTCCCTGGAGGCATTACTTCATCTCCATCCCCAGTCCTTTCCCCTCTGTTATTCCTCCCACGCCAGCAGCTCCCTTCAGTGCAGCTCTGTGCAAGACTGTGGAGTGATTGAAAGCAGGTGAACTGTTTTGTTGTTAAAGTCATCCCGCTCACTCTCTACACAAGCTCATCAGCTCTTCCCAGTCGTGATGCTGGGCCACATTTTCCAACACAGTTCAGCTAAACCCCACCCCTCGGCTGGGTAATCTGGCACCTTCTTCAGCCAAGAGCCCTACGAGAGGTCAAGGAGTGAAGATTCCTGAAGGTGCTTTTACGCCTATGACGCACATAAAGGTATGGTTATAACAGGAATTCATCTTTCCAGGTTCTCAAGTCAAGCTCCCGAGCTGCTGGGAGGCTAAGGCTGAACCTGTGGAGAAGAAAGACCGTTTCACCATGGGACTCGGGTATTTAAAAAAAACCAGCAGACAGCCTCCCAGAGAGAGGTACCGGTTTGAACTTCCTACAGCATTGTCACAACCTTCCCCCCTTCGCACGTCGATCAGTAACTGCATTTCCTGGGGGGAACCAGCCTGTAACATCAGCCAAAGGATTCTTAATATTTTGATACTACGTTTGGCTTCCCAGGGGAGGAAACGTCTGGTCACTGTGTCTAGAAAACAAAGACTCTTTAGGGGGAAGGAATTTCTTGGGACACCTGATTAATTGGAGCCACTCTGGAGATTCGTGTAAACCAAATTGGTTCCAGGTTTGGGAGATTAGCGGGGTTTAGCTGCAGCATTCTCTAGACAGCGCTGGCTGCCTTTAAAGCGTCTCTGTTTTTAAGCATTGGAGAAACTATTTTTTAAAAGGAAAAATCATTCCTCCATTCAGTGGCTAAAGCACACACTGGAGGGGCTGGCAGGCTA
>NW_008824591.1:622914-640627 GCF_000699105.1 Pygoscelis adeliae
TTATTGGGAGCAAACGCCCCCTCCCCGGGTCCTCCAGCCAATACTCCTTGCCTTCAACCACCATAAATGAAAATACAAGGTGTTATTAGGGTAGTAAAGGACCCAATCTTCCCCAAGCCCTGACTCTCACACATCCCACTAGGCCCACAGAGGCTCTTTGGATGCATGGAGCAAAATGCTAGATCCACTTCTACTGCACTTGGCAGACTCTCGGAGCAGGGACAACAGCAAGAGTGGGAATGCCCTGGAGCAGAGGGATGCAGAGCGTAGCACCCACCACCCAAAGCTTTCACAACATGGGAGAACCTCTGGGAAGAAGTCACCCAAAGCTGTGCAACTTTAGACTTTGCTGTTGCACATGCTTCAACCACTGGAGTTTTCTCATAGCCTTATGAAGAGGCCATGATTACTGTCTGCAGTTGGGAAAACTGAGGCATGGAGCAGGGACCTGTTTCCCCAGCTGAGTGCTGGGGAGGGGTACACTCAAATGATGAATAAATGAAAGAGCAGTAATTGCTGCAAAGCCATCCAGCTCTCGGAAAGGAGGAAGGTAGAGGTTCATGACCCTGCCACCAACATCTCTCCCTCCTCTTCATGCAGAAATGAGGCTTTTGTGAGACTAAATGGAGACCAGATGAGCTTCCCCACCCCTTCCCTCATCTCTCCCATCCAGCACAGCCACCGTGCTCAGAAACCAGTGCCAGGGGAGCCAACTGTTCAGGCTATGGGCTCTGATGTTTGGACAGGGAGCAGCTGGTTCTGCTGGCTGATGCAGCCCCAGCCGCATGGTCACAGACAGAAATCGGATAGAGATTTCCTTTCTTGACCTATTTTGCAAAGCCTCCCTCCATCAGCCCCCCCGCTTCAGGCTCTGAACTTGTCTGCAAGTGTCCATCAAAGGCTGGTCAGACTGCTGGAGACGATGGGATGAAGATGAGCAGGTGGGAAGTTGCCCAGAAGGGTTTACTGAGGCATAAAGGGAACGGATGGGCTGAAGGCAGCCTGCTTCGTTGCAAGGACAATTAGCAGGGGGAAATTACAAGCTTTTATTTTTTTTCTGGTTTTTGTTTGGGTTTTTTTTTTTCCTAATGGTGATGCTCATTTCAGGAGCAGCACTGGCGGTGGACCAGCCTCAGGCAGGCCTGGCTCCCGAGATGTGATGCTTGCTGCACCGAGGCTTGCATTAGCTGGAGAGCATGGTCGGAAAGGTCAGGGTTCGCAGGGGTGCCGGGGTGCAGCAAGCCCCAGAGCTGCTCCCTGCAGGCAGGGTGAACGGGCAAAGGAGGACAAGGAGGGGAGCACATTCCCTCCCTGCTCCAAAACACCCTCTTTAGGGTTGCTTTCCCCCAGCTGGCCCTGCGGCGGGGATGCCCCAGGCAGTGGGGCAGGCAGCACCCCACACCCTGGCGTGATGGCAGGGCAGAGGAGGGAGCACCGCTGGGGCTTGCAAAGCCTCTCCTAATCTCCCTGGCCAAGAACTGGGGTTGGAGCGCAGCCTCACTGGATCAGGCCCTCGATGTGTTTAACTTGGCAAGGACGCAGTGGGGAGAAATGCCCAGACGTGCCCTGGAGGGGGAAGGATGGTCTGGAGGGACGTGACAAGGAGGGAGTGAGGAAAGCAGCCCTCTCGGCTCGCGGGCAGGGCACGCTGCTTCCCCCGGCAGCAGAAAGCCCGGCAAGACCCCCCATAGCGTATGTGGCCACCACGGGATGCTGTGCAGCAGTCCAGGTTTGGGGGAATCCAGCAAGGAAGGACACCTCTTAAAAAAATCAAACCCAGTGACGCTTCCTGCAGATGGTCTCTGATCAGAGCACTGGATTCAGTCCGGCCTCTGCAGAGCCCCATCGGAGCATCCACCACACCGCTTTGCTTCACTACCTCTGCGCTACGAGGAAGAAATGCTGAAAAAAACCACGTTCGTGGCATTTCTGTTACGGCAGCACTTTACATGCAACTGGGGTGTTTCAGCAGCGATTGCTTGGGAGGGGTGGCTGCAACTTAACACTGGTTTATCCGAATTTGCCTCCATTGTTTTACAGCCCAGGTCCCTGACTGTGCTAAACCAAACTAAAATTAAAGACTGCCAGTCATGCAAGTAGTAATATGTTGGGATTTTAAAATTTATTCCAACATGCTATTTTTTTAAAAATATGCTCAGACTGAGCAGACAATCTGAGCTGTAGTAAAGGCAATATTATACTTGTAAAAACTTCTCATTCACAGTACAGATGTCATTTACAATAAGGGTCACAAACATCAAATACTGAGTATTTTTTCTTTTTTTTGTTTTTTTTTTGTATGTTTTTTGTTGTTTTTTTTTTACATCAGACTGTGCTTTTACCTGCATTTTTTTGCACTGATATAACCATACAGACATTGCAAGATGCAAGTGTAGAAACTGGAGTTAAAATAAAATTACAGGCAAAACTACCAAATTACATTGTACGCTGTACATATTTACAGTACCTTTTTTGGAATGTATTGCCATTTTAAGAACATATAGAAACTTTCTACAGACTATTCCACTTACAGAATACATACACCTTTTAGAAAAAAAGGCAAATATTTATCTTACATGAGACCATGTATATTAAATTTGCGTACACATTATTATTATTATTATTTTTTTACATTACATTTACTAAAGTGATCGTAAGTGCCATCATATCTCAGTAATGAAAACAGATTGGTTTTATGCCATCAGGACTGATTTTTTTAATTTTTTTTTATTTTTTTGTAAATAATTTACAATATGGTTTTATTTGTAAATACTGTGCAATAGATGGAAATATTAAAAAACAAAAGAATAAGAAAAGCACATGATGAAACCAAGTCAACAAATGAAAAACAATTGCAAGAACAGCAGAAAAGGGCTAGATCAAATTGTCCAGGATTTTGCATGAAAATTGGAATAATTTTAATGACTTCTGCGTGACCAAGTATATTGCTTGTTCAGGTGCTGTTTCTGTGGATTTAAAACAAAAACCAGGTAAAAATGAAAGCTGGCTTAAGGGAAAACCAACCCTTTTGCAAATTATTTTTTGGTGGAAGTGAAAGAAAAGCAATGGGGAGGTGGCCAGTTGTGCCTAACATCACTCCCGTGGAGCTGATGGTCAACCGCTGGAAGGGTGCACGGATGCTTTACTCTGGCTGACGGCAGGTAGGCATCACCCAGCTCTGCCTGCAGGCATCTCCTGCCGCGTCCAGCTCCAGGGCTCGGCAGGCGAGCGGGCAGTGGGACCGACTGAGCGCTCACAGCAAACCCCGGTGGCTTTGACAGGGCTCGAGCGAGCGCAGGGTTTGGGACCGGCGGGCAGCTTTTATCAGCAAGCCCGAGCACTGGCCGAGGAGTGTAACTTTATAGACACCAGGGCTGAAAATGTCACCCCTTAGGAGCAGGTGATGAAATACATTTCCCAGTCATAAGCTGTAAAGTCACAGCTACTTCATCATTACTTGTAAAAGTTTCCTGCTGCAGTTCCTGGGTACCCAGCCAACAAGCTGTGAATAATTAGAGCTGACAGAGATCTGCTTCAAGGCTTGGGGTCATTTTGGGGAGCCAACTGCCCCACTCTCCTCCTCCCATGGTCTGCTCAGTCCTGCAAAACACCGAGCTCTGTAACCTTGATAAAAGAAGCTAAACCCATGCTTAAGCACTATGAAGTTACTGAAACTCCAGAAATGCTTAAGCTTAAGCCAACATACAAGTGCTTTATTACCTCTGGATACAGGGCTTGGTACTTAACATGACTGCTTCAAGGAGTTATTTAAGAGCATGGGCCAAGTCCTCCATACCGAATTATTTCTTGGATGCCAGAGCATCCATTTGCCATTGACTACCTGCATTCATGGGATCTACCCAAGCAGTTTACCAGGGAAGGAAATATCAGAGTAGGGTTTTGGCTGATTAACCAGATACGTAACAAAGAGGAGCAGCCACCCTCTGGAGGCCACGTGCCTCCATGGACTATAAATTTAAGAACCTCTGCCATAAGAAAAGCAGATTTTATTTCTACCTGCTGATGAAAAGGAAGGGCTGAGCTTTGGTTTTTAATTTATTTGCCTATTTGCATTATTAATACATTCTCTTGCAAATAATACTGCTAACTGTTCTGCAAAGCATCTGTACAGATACAAACTTAGCCACCCCTGCGGCCTTTGTGGAAGGTAAATTAGGATTTATCATCACCCCTATTTTGCAGACAGAACAGACACCCAGAGTGATGTTAAAAGCTGTGACCTGCAAACAGCTTTCACCAAGTGTGACACAGGGAAGCCAACGGGTGCTCCAGATAGGAAAGGCAGCCACCAGCGATGGCTGGGCCTTCAGCCCTGCTGTAAATATCATGAACTCTGAAAATCGGTGGAGCTGCACCACTGTGCTCCTTGGCTGAGTATGAGGCAGAGGGGAGACACGATTTGCACAAGGTCACACTATGATTTCACAGAAGGGCTGGGGCAGCCCCTCGGGGGCACCCGCCCTGCCCGCAGATGGAGATGCTGGTGCCGGTGCGGAGGAGGACACCCTTCCCGCGGAGCTCTGAGCTGTCAGTGTGATAATTAGCCCTTAAATTTTTTTTTTTTTTTTTTTTTTTTTTTTTTTTTCTTTTTGTCCATTTCAGAACATCAGAATCTGTCACCACACAGCATTCCTAGAATACATGAGTTGTCACCCCGCCGGCCCCCCAGCCGCTCTGCTGGGAAGCCAAACCGGCTCAAGACTCGGCACAGCCTTGGGCGTTTTTTTGCCCATCTCCTGAGTTTTCAGCGATCCCCGCGTGCACCCGCTCCGTGGCTGCCAGGTGGTGGGTATGGGTTCCGAGCAGGGCGTGACCTGGGGAGCACCTCACTGCTGCATGGCCCTTTCCCAAACTCCTCTCCCCGCTTTGTTTTGGCTGCGGGCAAAGGCATCCGGATGGTCACACGCACCGCTGCCCCACGCAGCACCAGCTGCCAGCCTGGATGCTCTGCAGCTGAGATGCAGAAAGCTTCAACTCATCTTGAGCTGCTGGAAAAGCTTTAAATAATAGTAATAATAATAATAATAATTAATAATAATAATAATAAACCGCAAGAAAACAATGTAAAAACTTCTTGGTTTTGTTGGGCTTTCTTTTTTTCCTCTGTCCAGCAATGACAGAGAGAGAAAAAAAAAACCCATGCGAAGTATCAACAGGTCAAGGATTAAAATACAGTTACAGAAAGAAGCCGAGCAAATTTGATCTAGCCCAAAGCTCATGTCAAATGCACCTAACAAAACGAGGACGCTGAGTGCACAACTGCTGCATTATTTTTCTTTATGTACAATTTCAATATATATATATATTAAAAAAAATTAAATACAAAAAGCTACCTTGGAATAATGTTAAGAGTGTGACAAGGGCAAGGGTGGAAAAAGTGGCAGAAACCAGGAAATTCGAAACTGTCACAAGATTTGGTGGATGGTTTCCAGGGATGCTCACACCGACCCTGGCTGAGCAGTCCACTCCGAGTCATCTTGATATTAAGCACATGCTTAAAGCCCGAGTAGGATTTCAGCTGGTGCTTAAGAGTTTCACGGAACAGAGTTGCTACGCTGAACTTGAACTCCCAGCCCCTGCTCCTGCCATGGGATCTGGCCGGGTTTGAAAGCAGGACCAGCTCCCAGGCTTGGGGCCAAAGAGGGGGAGATGGGAAAAAAGGGAAACTTGATAAAAGTGCTAATTAAGGTATAAATGGGTTCTGGATGTTGTTTTGGTCAGTGTCACAGCCTTAATGTTATTTCCATGATATCTTCTTTTGTACTTAATTCCCTTTACAAGAAAAGAAAAAAAAATCACAGAAGATTATTAAAAAATTTATATTATTTGCCCGTGAAACGGGAACAGTTCATAGCTCATCAAGTCTGGCAAGGAAATATGTTCTCATTCAGGGTTTTGTTTGATTTAATTTTTTTTTAATTTTTTTTTTTTTAAAAAGTGTATTACGTACCCGATAAACTGGAACAGCTCTGAAAGAAGAAAGAACTGGTCCACTGGTTAAATATTTTTTTTTGTTGTTAAAATAAAAAAAAAGAGGTTTGTACAGATTCCATAGACCAGAAAACCCTCTGAAGTAGTAAAGAGCCTGCTGTCTGCTAGGGCAAACATGTATCGAATGTTTGTATTTTTAAAAGTGTGTTAATGTGACAGAGAGGAATGGCTCCATCGGGTCTCTCTGTATTTGGTATCATATCTATTGGCAGTAGAGGCCATTGCTCTGCTATGGATGGTCATAGTTAAAAAATTGCTCTGGAAAAAGTTACTGTGTATGCATAACAAGCTGATTGCAAACATTAACCACTCAGCATCATAACCTTTTTCTTCCAAAACACCAAAAAAGGGCCCATCTGCACAATAAGGACTACGTTTGCGACGTTCCACTTAAATAAATAAATAAAATTAAAATAAGACACAGAGTCACTCATGAGTTACAGAGCCGCAGGCGTGCAAACGAGCAGAGCACAAACTACTCCTGCATCCCTAGAGCTCAACGAAGCCAAACCAGCCGGGACCGAGCAGGGATGGGATGGAGGGAGCTTGTCCGCACCTAAAAAATTACGGAGGAAAAATGGTTGCAAGGCTGAGTTTACTTCCACTTTTAAACCAAGGGAGGGTGTTTACAGAGGGCTTCCAAACCCCAGAAAAGAGGGGCTCTCAGGCACAGGCATGACTTTGCCAGGGCAATGCCGGGGGCATCGCAGAGCAGCCGTGTGCGTGGGGAGCAGGCGCGGGATGGAAGGATTAAAGCAAGCAGGAGGCCGGCTCGTCCAGCGAGAGACACCATTCCTGGCACTGGGTCTACATTCGATACATTCCTATGTTCTTGCAGTTAAATCTTTGAAGAAGAACCTTTTTTATGTCCCTTTTTAGAAAAGTGCTTTGATGGGTTCTGCAGGAGGGAGGGATGCTCAAGATTCTTTTTCTCTTTTGAGTGACAATTTCTCTCACTGCGAATGAACCTCCCCCTACTCAAGGAAGTGCTAGTTTCATTTACAAGTTCAGGGTAAACACGTTTTTCAAATGTAAAGCAGTCTCAACTGTTTAAAGCACAACCATAGGCAATCAGAGGGATGCAAGAAAAAAAAACAAGCACTTTGCGAGAATTAAATAAAGCATGTAATAAATACGAATCATAAACTTCTGTACACAAGAGCAAGGGTTTGGTTTTCTTTTTAATCATTTAATCAATATAAAAAAGTTTTTCTGTTTTGTTTTTGTTTTCAGTGCATCTTCTTCCTCTTAAAATGCTTAACCCTTTCCTTTCTGCATCTCTCAGGCCCATAATAACGCACACCTAAATGGCAAAAAAGACAAGGTCTAACAAACCCCTTTCCAAAAAACTCTAAAAAAATATTCACAGCCTCAAACATTTTTGTACATTTCAAGCAACAAAAGGTATAGAAAAAGGCACAAGTAACTGCATACATGTGGAGATAATACCAGACTGGGACAAAGAAAACCAGGAATCTTCCATGGGTTTGGTCATTCACTAGAGTGCTTCTTATAGCGATGATTATACTAAAGGAAATAGTGTTGAAAATGTCTGTTGATTTTACATAGGAAGCCTAAAGTGGAACAGATGGTGGAGGCTTAAGTACTTCCCGTGTTTTCATCCACCTTGTTTTGAGTTTGACCTAAATCTGCGTGCTCTAGGTGTGGACTGCTCTTCCTGGAGGTTCCCCCTTGGCGACTGGGCTCTCCGGAGAGGTTTCTCCTCCGGACGGAGAACGGCTGGGCATGCGAATGGCTCGATGAGGGCTCGGAGAGACAGCCGGTGCTGCTGCTTCGGTCCAACGGCTGGGAGGGGAGATCTGAGATGAAAGTGCAGGATGATTCAAAAGAAGTGCTTGAGCTGCCAGATTGCTTCTTGCCCGTTTTTTTCAAGGGTTCTTCCCCGCTTGTCGAAGGCTTTGGAGAGTGCTCATCGGTTGTGCTGGGGCTGGCTGGGGATGCCGAGCAGCCTGACTGCTCCGCGTGGCTAGACTCAGCGAACATTTTTACCCTGTATTCCTCCTGGTCTGTCTTTTGCTGAAGCTCACTAGTCCTCATCTTCTCTTCTAAGTAACCACTGCTCATAAGCTCTGGGGACAGTGTGTACTTAGAAACCTTTGCAACCGGGGAGACGGATGCCGACGACGGCTCCTGGGGGACCTGTGGTTCCTTGTCCCTCTCAGGAGCCCGGCTGAGCTCTGCGAAGCTGCTGCCACCAGAGGCGAAGTATCCCGCTTGCAGGGACACAACTGAACTGGGCACCAAGCTGGGATGGGTGCTTGGCCTCGCCTGGACCATCTGGATGCCCCCAATGGGAATCATAGGATACGGGGTCCTCGTGAGCTGCTGCGAATGCAATGGGAGATGGCTGAAGACATTCTCCTCCCCTCGGCTGGGAGCGTGGACATGTATTTCATGAGGTGCCTGCAAGGGTCTGGAGCAGACGGGCTGCGTGACGCCAGGTGAGCATGCTGGGCTTCGTGGTTCTATCTTCTGCACCGGAGAAGGAAAAGAAACAGCTGAATCAGTGTAACGTACAAGTTACAGCATTAACATCATTAATGCTCACTATAAGGATTGATTTTGTTAACATTTTATTCTAATTTGTGGGACATTAATCAACTGAGGAAGATTTGGACCCCCAAACCTTTAAGGTAAGGAGCAACACAACCCACAGCATTTGCCTTCTGGGTACAAATATGCCCACGGTCTTTTGGGGCACAGATCCAGGGCTTTGGTTCAGGCTTGGATCATTATAAAATCATAGACTGGTTTGGGTTGGAAGAGACCTTTAAAGGTCATCTAGTCCAACCCTCCTGCAATAAGCAGGGACATCTTCAACTAGATCAGGTTGCTCAGAGCCCCGTCCAACCTGACCTTGAATGTTTCCAGGGATTGGGCATCTACAGCCTCTCTGGGCAACCTGTTCCAGTCTTTCACCACCCTCATTGTAAAAAATTTCTCCCTTATATCTAGTCTGAATCTACCCATTTTTAGTTTAAAACCATTCCCCCTTGTCCTATTATCAGAGTTGCCTCTGAAACCCTGGCAGAGGATGCCAGTGTTTCCTGCCATCCGAGCTGCTTTGGATCCCTTACAGTACATGGGGTTTCTGAAAGCCCAGAATAATATTATTTATTTTTACTGTAAAATACACACTTTATTAAAGCAGGATTACATCCTTACAGCTGCTAATTGTAAGGATGTTTTGGACCGGGTGAGAGATAGCATTAACTCTCCTTTGACACAAAGCATACCCATCAGTGTGGTCCCCACCACCACCCTCATGGTGTGGTCTGTAGAAATCAAGGGTTAAGACCCTACCATTTTACCTTTTCCTCTTTCTCTCTCGGTGCTTCACATAGTTTCCTAATGTACATCATGGAGAGATATGTGGCTAAACAGAAATGGATTAATTAGTGATGAGGTTATAACTAAACCCCTAAACAGGACTCCCAAGAAGAGGAAGCAACAGAAACTGAAATCAACTTTCCATTAAGATGGGGGTAGCTATAAAATTTGAGGATTCACTGGAGGGCATATTTCTTTGTAGGATTATGAGGAATTGCCTGACCCTGTGAGCTGGATTTCTATGAAGAGGCGACAGAGGAAAGCAGCAAAAGAGAACAGAAGAGAGAGAAAGCAAGAGCCACTGAATATGGTATATACTTGGTCAGCAGTCACAAGCCCAAACACTTGCTAAATCTCACTTATCCACATAAAGTCTTGGCAGAATCACCATAGGGATGCTGGGAAACCCCCAAACTATTCACCTCGATGGTGCAACAGCCACCAGAAGGAGAGACTATCTACTGCAAGAGCCAGTGGGAAGAGAGATGGTCATGACCAGGCCTGATGCACAGACTTAGCAGAAAGCCTTACACTGAAGCTAAGCTAAGATCATCACCAAGTTTCTAAGCAATGCATAGGGCACCAGTTTTGAGCACAGAGCTCCATTTGGGATCTGATAAATGCACGTCTGATATTTCTATCTTTTAACCTTACCAGGAACGTAATTTTGCAATGAAAGTCCAGCTGTCCATCTCGCTGATAAATGGAAAGTTTCCCATTCAGGTCTTTATTGTTGCTTTGGAGGCACATAAGAAAAGCAACAGTGGTGACTTTGGGGGCACAAAAGGAGCAGGAAAATGGAGAAGAAGGTATGTGTGTGAGAGTGTAAGTTAAAAGGTGTGACTGGGCAGATGAGCAGGGGTATACAATATTGTCTCCTACAATGGACTAGGGAGCTTAGGGGATTTGCTACAAGTAGTGGCAGTGAGCAGTTTTCCTGACGAAGATGTTTTAGAGTTGAAGGACCAGGGTTTCCACAGCCCTGAGATTCACCACAAGAAGTTAATTGACAGGAAAGGGAAATAGCACTCAAGTAAGCAAAAGTTTAGCCCTAAACCAAAATAGTATCTGAGAAGGTAAGACAAACACTCATAGTGGAAAGCAGAAGGAAGGCAGCAGCAAAAGACGGTACGTTATGATAGACACGGAAGAAATGCACACTGGGCAGCATGGCTTTTCTGGAGAAGACCTGGGTCAGCATCTGCTGCGACAGGTCCTCCAGGGGTTGTATAAAGGCCTCTCTCTTCCCAGTGCAGTCCCTAAGGGCTCGAGTCTCTCCTCACACCAGTTTCACAGCAGAGCAACTCCTGCAACTGAATCTCATGTTCATCAGCATAAATTACAGGACAGCCAGGCACTTCAGTAGAAATGGGAAACGTTCCACCAAACCCGACATCTAATTTGCCTGTAGCAGTGGGAGGAACATGCAATTTTCCTTTACCCATAGGATTTGATATGTCCAGCAGAGAGATTAAATAATTTTCTGGACCCAGTGGGAAACACTTCTCTGTGCTGAAGAGAGAAGCGAGATGAAATCAGAGATGTCCAAACAAACATTTCTCAACAGTTAATCTAACAGATTTGGCTGCCCATATGTACATAGCCCAGGAGTCACCAATAGAGTGCAATGGCTAGTTCAGATCTGGTTCAGGTCACTGAACAGTGAAAAATGGTCACATCTTCACCCCAGCTGGTGAAATTTCAGAAATGGCTATGAAATTCCCAGGAAAATAAAAGCCTCTTAGTGACAACTAGTCATTATTAAGCAGTCATCCTTACTGCTTGTCTCAGCAGGAGACTGGTTGGGTCAGGAGTGTAAATAATCCCTTGGAGAAGGGACAACTTTATTTCTCTTCAACTGAGAGGGGCAGGACCAAAATGGGTGCAAAACCCATTGCTGTCCGCTGTCACTTTTCTCTGGGTTACCTGTGACATCAGTCATAGTCAGAGTCACTGTGCATTTCTGCATTGCAACCTTCATAGAAAACATATCAGAGAACGTACTGCAGGGACTAGAAGGCAAGAGGGGCTTGAACTTACCAGCTTGGACTCATAGAGCTGTACGTTTTTGCCAAAGAACCTGTGAGGTAGAGGCATCGAAGATAATATCCCATGCTGGGCTTGATATGAGCTTTGAACTTTGTCATCTGCTGCTGATTTGCTAGTACCAGGCAAGTCCTCTTTCCCGGGGGATGGATACCTAGGCGACTCTGAACAGCCTGGAGACAAGACTTTCTTCAGCGATAAATATCTGACTGATGACATCTCTCTGCTCGGCGACGAGTGCCTCACAGGGGAGACTTCTCCTTCTGGTGGAAGGTATGTTCTTGGGGACAGCTCTCTTCTGGGGGAAATATGCCTGCTGGGCGACAGCTCAAGTCTTGGTGACACACATCTCAGTGGAGATGCCTCCCTCCTGGGAGAGACACGCTGGCAAGGAGACAACCCTCTCCCTGGAGACAGGCACCTTAGAGAAGACAGTTCTCCAGTTGGTGAAAACCGTTTCGGTGAAGTTTCATTTTTGGTTAATAGGTGCTTTCTCGCTAGCATTGGTCTGCTGCTGCCACCACCTCTGCCAGAGTCCTGGCTTGGAGACCACCTTTTTCTTGGGGAAGTGTCTTTTGAGGTTGACAGGTCCATAACTAAGGACATCTGTGGCCTTGTGACAGACTCTCTTTCAGCAGAAGCCAATTGTTCGGTGGAGGTCAAAGCTGGTCTGTGGAGACTCAAGAAGCTGTGGCACACAGCAATGTCACTGCTGTCTGCTGACCACTTTGTTTCCAGCCCTGAGGAGGAGGCCTGCTGGCCTTCACCTACGTTTTGGCTGCTGGAAACAGTTTCTTGGGCTAAGGACAATGCTATTTCGGTGCCTTCCTCTTGAGAAGATGGAGAGCCACCTGAAGAGTGCATTGGGAGGGTGGTATATTTGCCTTCCAGCAGTTTTAAAGGTGGCTCATCTTGGCTCTCCTCTTCCTCCTCATCTTCCTCATCTTCATTGTCATCATCATCGTCAGATTCCTCTAGGTCTGAAAACTGGTGTTCCTCAATTGGCTCAGATCCCTCCCGCCCCTCAGAGTCCTGGAATAGGTCTTCACTGGTTCCTGAAGGGATGGACAAACACAAAAAAGAGACTGTAAAACACATATACAGGGACTATTTTTGTGCTAAATCTGCTCAAAAGTTCTAAGGCGACAAGAGGAGAGAGGACCTGGCTATTTCCTAGATCTGATCAGCTCATGTTTTGAAGCCTGCAGTCTTGCTCTCTGCGCTAACTCCCCTCTTGATGATCCCAGTACTGAATCCCACCATTGGGACCTCCCGCTCTACCCTAATTTTGATTCCAGGCATTGCTCTGTCAACACACGCAGCCATCGTTCCCTGCTTCTGCTGTACACCTTCACACACCCTGCCTGCCTTTCTCTAGAAATGCAAAAAAGGCTCCTAATAGATGAGAACAGCAGCACTATCATCCTTTGGTGGGCTTTTTATGACTATTTGTTGCAATGGTGCCTACAAAATATCTACAGCTGCCAAAGTACGGGAAAGTTGCTGGGATGACTGCTCCCATCTTCCGTATGTTGGGCCTTTTCCTTCCTAGATTACATGACAGTTAAACATTAGCAAGACTGGACTTTTTTAAAAAAAGTAAACAATAGGATTGAAAGAACCTCTGTGGATTTTTCCTTATTTTGATAAATTCTAGCTACGATGCAGACACTTCTTTGTGGCAAAGGCTTTTGCTGTCTCTCTGTGGAAGGCCTTGCACAGGGATGCTTTGTTAATAAGAGCTTGTAAACAATGAGTATACAGAAAGGAAATTCTAAAGGATTTGAAATGTATATGCAGGTAAAAATACAGCATCACTCTTCTACTTTAAGAGCCAGCAGAGGCTTTCTGAGACCAGTACCAAGCTCCCAAGCAGATCGCTGCCAGCTCACCCGCTGCTCTGCTCTGCACTGAGAAAAATCTGCATTTCCCCATGCCAGATGTGCAGGGACCCTGGCAGAAATGCAAGCTCAGCCTGAAAAGGTCCATCGGGAACAGCCACTGGATGTCACTGTAGCTCAACAAAATTGCACTGTCAGGAGACTTTCCTGCAAGTCCCCACTGCTCTGGAGGGGCTAATAAAATACCAGTTTCTCAAGCTCTGTTTGTGCCAAGCATCAAGGCAATGGGTGCAGAGCTGCTGGGACACGCTTGGTCCCCGGCTTTGGAAGGAGAGTGCCTGGATGCTGCTTTGACACCTGCATGAAGCCGGCTAACTCATTGCAGCACTGCTGGCCTCTTTTCCCTGTCAGTTCAGCCTAGGACATTTTTTCTCCTCTGATGAACACTGAAACGGTTTTCCCTTTAGAGCTGCCATCTGTCAGCAGGACAAGCCGGAGGGGAAATTAAATGGACCTAATGCTGAGGCTGGACCACACCTGCCTGCAGCAGGCAGGGTGGGTTTCAGAAGGGGACATGGCCACACAGTGAGAAGTCACTGTGATCTATGGATAAAAGGTCTAATTTTGCTTACTTTGAATAACAGGGCCTTACTAGCAAATACTCATGAAGTATTTGGCATTACGAGTGAAATAAGACATGTATTTTACCAGGGCTGACTATCCATCCAAGAGTCAGCCTGAAATGCATCTCATTTGCTCCCCAGCATGTTTCAAAAGTATCTGCTAACTAGTCCATAAAGCGAGACCTACTGCAGAACTCATATAGCATGGAGGCAAAGTCAGCAGCTCTCCACCAAGAGGCTGATTTGCATTGTGAAATGCTTGTATAATGATGGTGTTTGCTGGACCCAGGATCCAGTGGCGGGTTGTTTGCAAACTCCCAAAGGAACTGATTCAGAACAATTATTCTGAACCACCAGTTCTCCCAGCTGTAGGGTGAACTGTGCATGTTTTTTGCTTGGAAAAGGAATGCATTTCACTACCAGAGCTATGAGCTAGTTGCTGTCTCTGGTTTCGGGGTTTGACACCTATAGGCTTCGGGATGGACAGGCAGCTATAGCCTCAGCCTCCACTGCGCAGCTCTGAGAGCCTTGTCCTGTGTGGTCTCCTTTTTTGGCCCCAGTCACACAACGGACAGACGCTGGCCGGGACAGAGAGCAAGGTCAGAAGTATGGAGTGAGAGAAACGTGAAGCCAGCTCTGCACTGGGGAGTTGTTTGCATTTGCAACCAAGGGAAACATTTCAGTAAGTCCTGGGACAGCCCAAAGGGAATTTGCTTTGGCCTCCTAACAGGCTCCTTGCAGGCAGAAAGAGAGCTCAGACCTGAGCCCTGGCTTCTTGCAATCGAAATACATTTTGCTGAGCTAATGGACAGAGAAAGGGCAAGTCAGGAGAAGACAGAGAGGGAGGGAGAGAGGGGGGAAGGAAGGAGAGAGGGAGCTAGTGAAAATGTGCCCTGTCAACGGCTTTGTCTGAGGGTTGCATGCCATTACACGTGTGTTATTCTAAGGTTATTCTACCAAACTGGTGCAATCACACCAAGCAAAACCAATGCAGGAGTGAAGAATTATATTCCAATCTCCTTTTATAGTAACACCCCTTACTTTCTCCTGCCCCTTAAATAGAAATAAAAACAATCAAGTGAAATAAAAATAGTTTACAATAATCCAGGGAGTTTTAGGAACTGCTGCTCCCTCCCCGCCTGCCCCCAAAGGAAAGCACGGCAATCTTCCTGTGCTGGTTTGTGTCACATGGAAAGAGTAATTTATTTTTTTTTTTAATTAAAATAGTCCTTGCTAGGCTCTGTTCTGAGCCTCTTCACAAAGAAGAGAGAAGACAATCTGTGGTTACACAGGGGAAGGTTCTTTGCAATCCACTACTCTGAGAACAGGTGATGCATGATACAGCTGTGATCTCTGATTTCTCATGTACCTTTCTGCCATTTCTATGTTATTTTCTCATCCATTCAAATAGCCCCAACCAATTCGATTTTCTGACCATCTTCTTGACTGTTTTATTTAGTATTTATTTGGCATTTATGAGCAATGGGCCTCCTTACTCGTGAGGCAGAATATTTGAAATTTCAGCAGAACTCCAATGTTAGCTTTAACCAGGTGAAAAAGAAGCTGGAAGGAAAGAAAGGAAACATCCTCCAATACCATGCCTTCCCGTTTTCACCTTTCTGCATTCCTTCCTGGCAGACCGTCCCCTTTACACAAACACAAATGGTCTTCATCAATGGGAGGAAATGGGGACTGTATATTTTTTGTAATTCTAAAATTACACGGATTGCTTGCATAATGCAATAAAGTCCAGACAGCACAACACATTCCAGTGAGCAGCCGCGCAGCCAACAGCAACAACGGGAGAGGAGTCCCTTCCGAAACCTAATGGATTCCTGTCCTCTGCAGTCTAGGTAGGACCCTTCTTTGCTGGGCTTAGGAGGTGTCACCCATCATGCATGGTGTTCAGCCACAAGGAGCCAGGGACCAATGATTTAATGATGGCCAAAAAAACCCGTCCCCTGGCTGATGGTCCCATCCTTTCCGCTGAGTGCTCTCCCAGCTGACCTGGGGATGCAAGGCAGACCTTTCTTGGGCTTTTGTTTAGACCTACTCTTTCCACGAGGCCAAAGGCTGAGACCAGCACAGCCTCATCATCTGCCAGACCTCTGTTTTCGCAAGCAGAGTGCTCCCATCAGCTTACAGCCTGGACGGGCTTTCGCACTGTTCGCACAACATGCTGCTGAGTGCACTACTATTAACCCTGTATGAGCCCGGGGATGACTGACTGAAGGAAATCATGAATGAAAGCATTCCCCTGGATTGGTGAAGTGAGCCCTTGCTGTTCTGTCCGCAGAAGCCTGCAATTACGTGTAACATAAATAGGACTTCTGCTTTGCAGGTTGTCAAAAGTGACACCCAATTAATGTGATTCATTAGTTCTAATTGACTATAATGGAAAGGTTTAAAATAACGGCTGTTCTTTTCAGAGTCGTGCAACCAACATTTCAGGAGCCACTCTCCTCATTCCCTATCTAGCTTTGATCTGCAGAAGCATCACCGACGGGTGGTATAACAGTAGGGAGAGATTTCTGGAGACCATCAGCTGATCAATTATTTTAAGTGAGTTCCCAGGCTGAAGGAGTTCTCCAGCAATCCCACATGGGAGCAGCCTCCCGCTGCTCACACCATGCCAACACGTTCGCTTGGGGCGGCTACTGCAAAATCCTTGACTAAGCTTTCTTTTGTCCATGCCCTCCTATGGAAAGGCCACAGCCAAGTACAGCACATCTCTGCCCGATCGAAAGTTTGCTCTGAAGAGCTGGAGAAAAGCAAAGAGTTCAAGCAGATTTAAAGGGAAGAAAGCCATCCCTTGAGGCAGAGTGGCACACTGTCGGCCAGGTCAGATATCCTTAGCCTTTGTTAGATGTTTATTCTGCATGGCCTGGGAGAACCCTTTGTCCATTCCTGTACATGTCAGGAAAGGCACTATGAAAGGGGGCACGGGTGTCTGGTAATGCCATAGGGCTTGCTCTTTCTCCCATGTCCTCGTCCCCTGACCGCCCAGGTGACTACACCCAGCCTGAACCAGAACCCAAGCCTGAAAGGGCACGGCACCACTGCACTGGGGGATCACTGGGGTGTGGGACTGGTTAACCAGTGGGACTTCCCAGATATCTCCTACAGGTTCTCTGCTGGCAAGTTGAGCTGTGGTCTGTTCAGGTCAAGCACAGTTGCATCAGCCCTCCATGCCACATTTGTCCCGGGACAGTGACACAAGCCCTGCAGCCCCATCAGATTGCTCTGCATCTGCACGTTCGTGCCTCCAAAACAGGGTGGCCACATCCAACCTCCCCTGCAGGAGTGGTCCCAGGGCCATGCTAATTCCCAAACTGTGCTCAGCATTTTTTTGGAAGTGTGGTAGATGGACTGAACCACAGATGTCTTGTTGATTTTTTCTGCAGTTTAAGTTGAGACGATGGCGTGCCAGTGCCTGCAAATATCCCCAGCACAGTTTAATTAACCAGCGTGGAGAGACCCCAAGGAAACAGCACACTGCAGAGGACAGCATTTCTAAGCTTCGATATCCAAAGACTGAGGCTTAAAGCACCTTGGAGAGTCCCAAGGGCCTTGGCTGCCTGGCGGGCACAGCCTCCCCAGCCCTGTGAACCACCCGCACTGCGAGCTCCCTCTGCAGCACGAAGGGCTGCAGCCTGCAGCAGAGCAAACCCCGTTCCCACCACGGGCTACGTAGGGAAACACACTTAAGTAATTTTTAATTACCTATGAAGCAGGAGGCATGTGACACTGCCCATGTCCCAGGAACCAGCCCCTCTCCCAGTAAAGCCTCTGATGGACTTGACCTCAGCAGGGGACCAGGGTGATAAGCGCTGTTTGTTG
>NW_008824591.1:640685-641795 GCF_000699105.1 Pygoscelis adeliae
CGTTCCCTGGCTCACAGCACCGTCTCCAGAACTTGCTCAGCTGATGTTCACTTTATAAAAATAACCATGGCGCCATGTGTTTTATGAAGTTCATTTTAACCCATTGTCAACAAACCCTTGCGGGCTGTGGCAGAATGAATGCCTGGATGGGGAAATCAAAATTGTTTGGGGTGAGACAGGGGGGTGAAACAGGAAACAGGGAAAAAAAATGCTAAAGACAGCCACAAGAGCTGCTTTCATACTGGGATTTCTGGGGTGGCAGCCAGGAAGGGTCAATGGTGTCATGACCAGCCTGCAACGCAATGCAAACAGAAAACACCACCCTGCTCTGGGGCACTAAGTGTTTTATCCAGGAATAAACACACTGTGACAGACAGACCTGTGCTCCCAGAGCCTCTCTTCCCTCTATAGCTGGTATGTGCAGTGTTTCCTATAAACACAAACAACCCGCTGAATGCAAATGCAGAAGACCCAAAATTTCATGAGGACTTGAGATCTGCTACCCCTAAGGCTTCTTCCCCATCATTCCTGCGCTGCGGCTCCAGCCCTGAATACTCAGTGTCTTGCTAAAGGAAACAGAATAACAATCGTAAAAACATCTAACTGTTCCCTGGAGACATATAACCTAACCCTTCACAGCTGTCAGAGCACAGCCTCCAATAATTTGGGTAAAATATCTTTTTCTAGCTCAAACAGCTAAGTATAGATGAGACTTCTCCATGTTCCTTCATCTCCCAGCTTGGAGATCTTCCTCACCTTTCCCTCAACATTTCTGATGGAGACAGGAGTACTTACGGTCACCACACTCCTGCCTGTTGCTGCCCAGCCTCCCAAGAAGAGATCTGCTTCTTGGGATGACTTCAGGGAAATTTAGCTGCAGATACTATAAACAGGGACGGAAATTACTAAATAAGAGAGTCATGCATCCTTCTCAAAGAACAGACAGACTCCTGAATTTACAGAGCCTTGGACAGACTTTGTGTGTGTGTGTGTGTTTGTGCATAAGGAGATGAAAGAAATAAGCAGGGGAGTCAGGGTAAATATATCTTCTTGTAGAGCACTCAGAATAATGCCATTAAATGTGAAAGCACCATGTTATTTTAGTTTTGC
>NW_008824591.1:641806-650363 GCF_000699105.1 Pygoscelis adeliae
TCCCTACTGAGAAATGTTCCAGATCGTTTCTGACCTGGGTGATTCACCTTCATCACGGAAAAGACCCATGAGAGTGAAGGATGAGGGAAGCAGCTGCCCCCATGCCGCTCACACCCCATCCTGGTATGCTGAGGTCTTCAGCAGTGGTGCAGGGTCCAGGCTGGGTCTGCCTGCAGAGATGGGAGCAGCTCATGCATTCACCTGTCCCTCCAGACGCAGCCCAGGTTTGCACTGGTAATTTGGAGTCTCCTGGGATCAGCCAAATACAGTAAGATGGGCAGGTCCCTAGAAGATGATCTCTATAGAAAAGTCCTTCTCTAGAGGCCCTTTCAGGAGGAAGGTATCCCCCGAATCATTGATACTCCTATATTGCTGGAGTGCATCCCCCCTGCAAGAACATCACCACAGCCTGCACGGGCCACGCACCAAAGGGTCACCCCTGTGCTCGTGCTCAGCACTTCAGCTCCAGTAAAACATGCTGTCAGATCATAACCAGGGGTGCCAGGACTGTTTTTTCTCCTTCACCCACCAAACTGTGCTTGCAGCAGCAAAGTGGGGTTCACAGACTCATGCAATGCATCCTCGGGGGTGGGTCTCATTTTGCTGCTTTGGAGACTCCCCTATGGCCAGGAGAGACCCAGGCTCTTCCAGAGCATGGCAGCCAGGCTCCCGAACTCCCTGCTAGAGATACCTCGAAATACCAAGAAGCACCTTCTCACGCCATGGATCCACTATTTATTATTATGTGTATAGCCCACATGCAGAGTGCTGGGCCAAACGCAGGATGCTCCCTACCCGTCTGTTTACAATTGCCTCTATCCGCAGCCAGCCAAAATACTTCAGACAAACATGCACAACTCCCAGCAGGGAGACACGGACTCACAGACTGTCCCATGGATGCAGCCTCCCAGGATGCCCAGGTTACTGGATGGCCCAGTAACCCACTCCATGCAAGCAGAAATCCCCTCTTGGGTGCTAGAAGGAGCCTGGAGTGAACAAAACTGCTCCACATCTTTGAAAGGATGATCTGTGGAGCATGTCTCCTGCCTGCATGTATACTGCCCTCTCTTAGCAGTAATAGCAGATCTATAACGTGAAAGATTTTACCTTCTTCGGCTTCCAGATCCACCAGTGAAGATACCAACACACCCATCTCCTGACATTTTTTGCTGTGGGCCTTTGACTTCATATGTTTAGTCAGATTCCCTGAAAAGAAGCAGAAAACATATTTTGGTTAATATGGCTTTTTGGGGGGCGGTTGGTTTTTTTTCTTCATTTTGCAAGCTCAGCAGTAACAAGGTAATAATTTGGCTCTGAACTGGACAAAGGAGGCCTCTGTCTCTCCCCAGACCATTATCCATTGCAAATACCCCATGACACAAGGCTAATTCCTCACTTACATTCCTTTGTTGCTGCATTGGGGTGGAAGAGGGGGTGCTGGCGGGGTTGTGTGACCTTTCAGGTGTTGTGCAACCTGAAAAAACTGTTGGGGTACACATTTGGGTTTGGGGGGAAGAAAAGTCCCGGATTGCTTTCAGCTGTGATGGTGCAGCAAAATAAAATGGTTGGTAGGAAAGTAGGGAAGAGAAACACATCTCAGTCTAGCATCACCTCCCACCTCATCCCAGCACACAGGGTCACCTGCCTAGAGGTGAGGAGCTCCTTAGCACCACGGGGCAGACTGGTACTACTAAAAGGAGTGCTCAAGATGCCAGCAACAGGGAAAAACCCTACGATCGCCCGCTCCCCCCAGCAGGATGACTCAGATGCTCTGGCATGCACTGAAGTGCCAGGCAAAAGTTCTCAACTCCCTGGAGCAGAAGGAGTCATGGATACCCTCTGAAGCCCTGTGCAGCAGGGTCAGGCAGCACTGAGAAAACCTGCTTAGCACTAATGAGGCCTCCTTGGGGCCAGGATGGAAAGAGCAACCCTTGCAAGGGGGAGCCTGGGATGTGGGGGCATTGGTTACTGCTCTGAGATGGTGTGATGGGATAACTCGTGGGCATGCTGGCCTCACAGGGCACCTCTCTAATTCTAAGTCCCAAATTACAGGCAGGTTAATTAGACAGTTATTAACCCTACTGATATCCAAGGGAAATGCTAAACAAAAGGGAACCTTTGTTGAGGGGGAAAAAGTAGGTAGGTGGAACGGGGAGAAAAATAAAGGGTAGGAGAAATAAAGAAAAAATGTCCCATTTTTCCCTTTCCTCTCCCACACCTCTTCATGGGCTGAGCTGCTGATGAGAGAAACCTGGGCCTTTGCTGAAGCTTCACCAAGGGCTATTTAATTTCCCAGCACAGCCCAGGAGCTGGCTGAGCACTCCAAATTCACCGCAGCAATATGATGTGCCATCAGCCTTCCTGTTAGCTAACATCTGAGAGTAGTGCTGAACACGAGGCTTGCTTTTCTCACCAAAAAAAAAAAAAAAAAAAAAAATTTGAGGAAAAAATGAATTCTCACACTTCTTTATAACCTTCAGCTGAGGACTGAGGTCCCTCAGATGGTATCCTGCAATCCACGAGTCCCTCGGTCCCTGAGCTGGGTGGGAGTATAGAGGGCCTCTATCAACGTCTCCTCCCGCTGCTCCGGATAGTATAAATAAATAAGCAACTATTCATTGGAGCAGAGAATTACCCATGACGCCCTCACATCTCAGAAGAGTGCCATAACCATCTAGCTACCAAGTTAGTTTCTCTTTAGCCCATGAATTATTTATTTAGCCCCTTTTATACAAAATGGAATAGCTCCAACAGGAAAGACCAAGAGAGACAAAGGCTGACTATATATCCTTGTGTATCTGGCACCCATCTAGGATGTGGATTCAAAGGATATTTAATAATTTAAATGCAGCAAAACAGCTCCAATAAGAGAGATTTATTATTTTAAAACTTCATGCCTAAATACCCTTAACCCCACGGTTAGAACACTCAGGTATGAGGATGAGGCCAGCTTGGCTCAGGTCCTTGCTCTGAATCAGACCTCTCTTTCTCTGCTTTGGACCAGGAGTTTTGTTGTGGACCCAAAGACACCCAGTCAGACAAGAGCATGCTCTCATGGACACCTCTGGTCCCAGTGAATCACCATTGTTTTAAAGTGAAAAACTGTTTCACCAAAAAGTATCCAACGAGTCCAAATTGTGGCCTCATAGAACTGGAATTTAATTTTGGACCTAACTAGCAAAAAGACAAACTGACTCAGTCTGTTGAAATCAAACCCTGCTGCTGCTGCCTGTCCATCATGGCACATCACATCTTGGCTGGCAAAAATGACCCATCTTTGCTCATTTACCACAGCAAAATCCCTAACTGGATTCCCTCCAATGATAATAAACACAGAAAATAAGCCCAAGTAAATGCCTGGTGTGAGCAGGGAGTTGTTGGTTAAACTATGGTCTGTGGCACCTCGGGAATTCAGCTGTGATCCCCATGGTGGGAAGAGTGAAGAGGGGGGGTCCACCAGGCATTTTGGTGCTACCACATCTCCAAAACAAGCTCATAAATTCACTGTGCTACATGCATCTGTCTTTGGCTAAACCGGGAGAGCGTAACATTAATTACCTGGGGGGGCTGTTGAATGCAATGTTTTGGGCAAGACTGCAGCCACCCTGTACTTGAGGGAAGGACTCTGGTCCTCAGAGGCATACAGCAGCCACCTTGGCCACTTCAGATGTCTGAAGGCTGGTTATGCACACAACTCCTCCCCGCTGCCTTAGCTCCAGTGCTGTTCGCAGCGAACACACACTCTCCCTTTTGCTGCTGCAGGATCTGGGCAGACACGGGGAGCCCAGCTGGCTGCTTCTGCAGCCTGCAGCTCTTCACCCATCACTTCATTGCACCTCTGCTTTGACTCAGCTCCACCCTGAACAACGGTTCGGGTTGACAAGCTCTGCCAGAAGCCATCAGTGTCACTTCCTTTTTTATTGTCTTTCACTGGAGGCAACTGTCCTTGTGCAAGGCAATGCCATGGCTTCTCCTCTTCCTTCCCCACCCAGGCTGCCTTCACAGGTGTGAGCTGGAAGGCACTGCACAGGCAATGCCAAACCCCCCTGGGCGAATGAGTTTATGCAAAATACCAAAGGACCAATTCACAGCAAGTGTTGCTTTCTTTCCCCTTCCACTGTTTTCTACTCTGCTTTCCATCTTCCTTCATTCTTATTTGGTTAGATAAGGTAATACCCACATGCGCTGATGAACAAGATAAGCCTGCAAAGCTCTCGGTGCAAATCCCCCTGGTGCACACTCTATCCATGCACAGCCCCCTGCATGCACACCAAGAAGAAATTCCAACAAAATAGGGATGCTGCTAGCCTTTTAAGGAAGGGAGACTCAGTGGGCCGGATTCTCATCTGACCTAAGCTTGCATCATTTTAAGGAAGTTAAAAGCTCGAGGCTTATTTACACCAGCTGAGAAGCTGAGTTATCATCTTGGGAGCAATTTGGAGGACAATGATATGTATCTTATCAGGGTTCTTCTTACAGTTTGTGTTTTTAGACCCCTTAATTAATGCTGGCAGGATTAAACGCTAAAGTCCTTTGGCAAATTTCCAGTGAAATCAACACCACTTTGCCTAAGTAAAAGCTGGATATGAATCCTACAAGGAAGGACTCACAGCTACTTGTTGCCTTACAGAGTTTTGGCTCCCAACTTAAAAAAAAAAATCAAAACCCACATAGCATTGCTTCCTTGGAAACAGTGGAAAAAAACATGTTTGAAGGAGCAAGAGAGAAACTAGCAGGCGGGGAAGCTGGATTTGAATAGCAGAACAGTTATATTGAATCTTAAGCAGGTAAGTGGTCCCTCACTAAGGATTGTTTACCAAAAAGTTTCCAGATTTGAAATAAACTGGCTATATTTATATAAATTCAGGAATCAGTGGAAATTGTGACCCCACCCCAACTATTGCTGCATTGGAGGAGTACACGCAGTATCAGCACAGCTCTCTCATTACGCCTGCTTACAACTATATATTACCATCCGTTTAAGCTCTTCTGATGTTGTGAGGTCTTATTCTGGACTTAAAGCAGCTTAAATACTTGTGTTGTTTTGAGAAAGCTAAAACTCTAGTGTTTCAAAAGCACTTAAAGCAGCTTAATAGGGACTAGAAGTGATTTCTCAGTTCAATTTAAAGAGGGAAATTAATTTTTCAGAATATCCATTCTCATATTTTAAAGGTGGAGAAGTTAAAGCAAAATGCAGGGAACAGAAACATTAAGATTCCTGGAAAAATTATCCTCTCTGTATTGGGCATACACCATGCTTTCTATTTCTCCTATTAAATGTGAACAATTTACAACAACAAAAAAAAAAACCTCAGCAAATGACTAACTGCATGATCTCAGCATCCAAGGCGACATTGTGATACAAACATTCACAGCTTTCCAGGACTTAAGTATTTTCATATTCCTTTTTTAAAATGATGTGCGAGGGGAGCAACAGCTACTCTATAACGAGCAGACTCCCATTTTTCTGTGAGATGCACTCACAGAGAACCAGCCACAGGCCAATACTCTTTGTCCCAGATAAACCCTTGAAATAGGTTTTATGTGTGATTTAAATAATGCACGGGCCTTGATTTAGGTCTTGGCATGGAGATAATGTCCCCAAGTGAGACTCTATGAGAAGGAAAGCTGTAATTTATATAATTTATTGCGCAAAAGATTTCAATTTTTAAAAATTTTGTTATTATCTTTTATACTTATTGACTTAAAGGTTAAAGGAGAGAATTTGAACATCTAGCCTGCCTGCCTGTATTGATACAGGCTATAAAATACTACCCATCTTCTGGATCAAGCCTATCAGCTTGCGTTAGCCAAAAACTAATCTTCCAGAAAGGTACCAGGCTGGATTTGCAGATTTCAAAATACAGAGAATTAGCATATTTCCCATTAAGGCTTGTGCTGAGACTTAGTAGCTGCACTGTTTAAAAAAATAACAGCTAATATTTCACTTGAATTTGCCAGTCTTTTATTTGCAGCCCTCATTCCTTTTTTTACCTTTCCCTGGTAAGTTAAAGAGCCCTTTTGCTCACAGAGTTTCGTCTCCTGTCTGGATCACTGGGTCATTTTCTGTTCCCAGCGACGCGTCTCACACCACATTGCGTAAGGGCGCAGGCAGCAAATTCCTGAGGATAACTCCGTCCTCATCCCATTGGAGGTTTGTGACATCCCGGGGAGCTGGGGGGACCAAAGCCTCTTCCCAGCAGTGGCTCCACAGGGATGCCCGGACCCTTTCCCTCTTCCCAGCCACTAAGGAAGGGCCCCAGCACACACAGGGTGCAGGGACATTTTGCAAATCTATATATCAATCTGCCCTGCTATAACAGCAGTTAATTCTTTTGGAGCTTTCCACCAGTTGGACCTGCTCTGCAGTTTCCAGAGGAGGCTTAGCAGAGCGCTGAGTCTGCTAGAGCAGTAATAATAATAAACTGTGGAGCCATAACCTTGCCTTTAAGGGCTGAGGGGGTAATGCTTTTAATATATTAACATGTTCAATAACCTCAGCCTGTCATGTACTGATTTAAGGAACTGCAAACTAATTTATTAAAGGAAGACTATGGCTGAGGACATGAAGAAGTCTGGTGTCTGGAAACTGTGAGTGGACTAGACTATCAAATGGATATCTTCAGCCAACAGGCACTGATGTCCTTTACACAAGCACCTTTTAAATTAATATGAAGCTCCTTGTGCCTCCTGACCTCCAAGAAAAGGCAGCAGCATCAACACAGCAATTCCATACACTTCGTCCAGGAATTTTAAGAAATCTTAAGTAGTCAGGACGTGAGAGTCTGATGTGAGTCTGAATGAGAACAGAAAATATCTGTGGAAAAAGATAACGTCTGCACAGGAGGGGAATTAATGCGCCAACACTGACCCACATCCCCAAGTCACCCAAGAGAAGGCATGAAGAAGGGGCTGCACTTCCCTCAAGGGTCTGGAGATGGGTGACAAGGGAAGGCTGGTGGTTCCTGTGTCCCCTCTGGGAAAGTGGTCAAGGGAAAAGCTCGCCCTGACCTTCCTGAAAGGGAAAATTGTTAGACTGCAACTTTGTCTTCATTTCCTTCCTGGTAAGAAAACAATGAAGAAGCTGCTTAACTTTTTTTTAAACAACCTCTTAGAGGCCACGGTAACAAACCTCTTAGGAGAGCACTACTACAGTGGAGGTAGAGACACCTCATTAAAGAGGCACGTTTATATCTGGTCCAGAAATGTAAAATCAAATAAATCTTTACAAACCAAATTTCCAAGACTGCTGTTTCCATCAGCTAAGTGAGCACAAAAATCTCATGGATTTGCTTTAAAACAATTCCCTGCAGTTCTGTAACCCAAAGGAACAGCTTTGCTTACAATGACAGAAATGCACAAAAAGCAGACAAGCAGCATAATTAGTGAAAAGGGGAAAATGTTTAAAGCTCGGTCTTTTGCAAAAGTTTTCCCAGTTCTTGGAACACAGATATGGATTTTCCTGTGTGGGGGAGGGGAGAGGTACATTTTAACCAGATAAAGATCCTCATTAAAAATAATAATAAAAAAACGTTTAACTGCTTCCAGCCTACTTGAGAGTTTAGAGCATTAGATCATGCTGGAGATATCTACCACAGCCAAAATGAAGACAGCTCCACAGATATCCCCCTTGAGTTTACGCTGAAGGCTAAAATTAACTTTGGAAAGCTGATTTCTAAAAGAGCTTCAACTCAGCTTATATTTTTGCAAGTGCAGTCTGGTAGCAAGAGCTCCAGCTTTTCCATTCTGCAATTAACTGTGGTTGCAAATCTGCACACCAGGAAGGAGGATCCTAATGAATCAGGGCACAAACAAACTTATACTAGACATCTGCAAAATAAGCTGTGAAACATCCAGTTCTGCAAACCCCCTGGACCTCCAGTTCGCACTCCATCACCGACAGCAATGATTCTGTAACTGGACTTTAACTGATGATTTTATCACCACACAAGGCTGATCTTTTTCTCACTCTCCAGTAACTCTTCCAAAGGTCCTTGTGTCTCCATCAGCAAAGCAAACAGCTTTTACCCAAGTGCTGCAAAGTTGTGTGGAGTATAAGCATGCCCACAGGACACAGCCAGGGCTCCGACTGTCAACCCCTTCCAGCAAAGAGCCATTTTCATGCAATTCCAAGTTACCATTGTGCAACTATTTGTCCTGAAATCGCTGATCCGGGGAAGTTCCGCCCCCTCATGCATCCATAGGCAAATGGACAGTTTTGCATTCAAATCCCAACACTGGGGTTTTTTTGGAAGGAAGCATTTCCCTGCTACCTTCCTCATGCAGGTTTCCTGCAAAGCTGAAGAAGGGAAGTCCCTTGGAGGCAAGTGTCTATTTGAAATGTGCAATCGGCACAGTCAGGGCTGACAGTTTGTGTGCTTCAAGGGAGCAGAGATGAAGAGCAAAGCAGCTAGAGAGATGGTGAAAAGGATGGTTTGATTGCAGCATCCTGGATAAAAGCCTAACAGAAGCGTGGTGGAAAGCAAGGTGAAGTGACGGAAGAGGCTGAATGGATTCACCTCTCAAAGGAAAACCTCAGAAGAAAGTAACAAAAGAA
>NW_008824591.1:650409-655239 GCF_000699105.1 Pygoscelis adeliae
GGAAAGAGAAAGAAAATGAATCAGAAATAACTCCAGGCTGGGAAGGAGAGAAAGAACCGTCGCCCGGATCTGCTGCATGTGTCTGACAAGAATTTGGCTTCAAATTCGGTATCACTTCCCCATGCTCCTATACGCCTAGTGATTACCAACACGTAGTTACCCAGAAATCGCCTGCCAGCTTTACCAACAAAGCCATCAGCTCCAGGCACTGCCCACCCTGAATCACCCGGCATCTGGGTCACTTGTCTAGCATGGACATGCCTTCCATCAGCACTTCTGGGTAAGCATACGTGCCTCAGTCCACATAGCACCCAGTGCCTCATCCCCACAGCCATGCTGGGCTGCTTCCTTGGATAGCACTGGTTTTTTGGGGTTGATGCTCTTCTTGAGCTCCCCCATCTGTGTCATCTTCTGAGATTTGCAATGATGGAGCTACAGACAATGGACATTTTATATTTATGTCAAACTATAATCAAGAAACTGAACTCAACATCTTTATTGCAAGACTTGCTGCAACCAAAGATGGAGGGGAGATTTGTCAAACCCACGGTGCCAGACTCTTATGAGAAGTTAAAGGGACCTGGGCACCTCTGGCACTTTTGAAAACTTTACCCACAGTCTCTTGGAAGAGATTTTTTTTGCATGTGGTTTTGCATGTTTCTGATAGAGTTCACTCACACACTCACTGAGGCAATGATGAAGGTCGCTTGCAAAGAGTATCTGGTGGTAGTGAGGTTGTGGATCATTAATGACTAGATGTCCTGGAATGGAGGTCTTTAGAGAAAAAATCTATTGATATGATATAGAAAATGTTGAAGCTACATGCAACTGCGAAGGATGAGAATGTGCAGCGCAAACAGATCTTGAGAGCACTAGCACAAAAAGCCACGCAAAGACTGTCTCCAGTTGCTCGGTCAGGGATGTTTGCCTGTACTCAGGAGCTCCTGCTCTCATTCTGGGATGGTTTTGTTTATAAATCCCTGTCAGTGAAGCTGTATTTCAGGGTCATTCCCTTTAAGAAGCACAAATAGGATGGCGCAGATGCTCTGCTGCAGGCTGGCACGTACAGCCAGTGCTCTCCACCACAACACGCATCAGCTTAACGCAGGACTGGTCCTATTCTGAAAATTTCAGCCAATTTAAGACTCCCTCATCCCCCTCCCTCCGACTCCTGGGGTTTTCCGGACCCTGGGAAGGCTTTCCATTCTCCTTCGCCAGCGCCCCCAAGAAGGCTTGTAAGTCAATATACTAAGCAGAGGAGCTAGGAGCTGACTGTCTCTTACCTTTGGTTTTAAAAGCAAAGTTACAGTACTTGCAGACATATGGCCTGACGTCTGTGTGCGTGCGAATGTGTTTCTTCAGCATGCTGGGTTTCTTGCAGCGAATTCCACACTCCTCACATACATACTTCCCTCTTCCACGGCCTCGCACATACACATACTCTTCGTTTGATTTGTACCTATGAGCAACAGGTGTCATGATAAAAAAAAAAAAGAAGATTCCCACCTCAAAAGTAGTCACAACTTTCCTGGATTAATTCAGCATGTTATTGACACCACCAGTCTCATTTATCATTTGCTAGCTCTGGGTAATTAGGCTAAATTAAAAATATCTTCAAAAGCTTTTGCCCAGATGCCTACTTCCTCTTCTGGAATATGTTTTTATGTCCTACATCTGCTTCTCTGTACAGACAAATAGCCCAAAGTCTGAGATAAGTCACAGGGTCACCCAAGTGATTTTCCCCATCCTCAAACACAAACTGAGGCACTCGTAATAGTCTGAATAAGATATGTCACAGTCCAGCCTGGCTGCCTGAATCATCTCTCTCTCAGCCTATGCTGTGTTTTAAAATATGCACAGTCTGTCACTGTACTATGCAAAGTACTGAGAAAAAACATCCTAGCTAATCTCTTGTGATACAACCTTTCCCACCCATTGGGACAACAGTAAAAGCCGTCTGAGAAGACTGCGATGCTACACTGCAAGTTGTGGTCCCTGCACAGACTCCTGCTAGAATGAGACACCCAGAATGGACACAAAGAGAAGAAAACATCAACTTTTTAAAATATATTGTGCTAACACTAAATGTAAGCACCGCAGACTCCAGGGTCTTTTATCTTTAGCACACTATCACGACTTAGGTTTACCCAAGAGAATGAGATTGGTCATCCTTCCTTCACACTGTATATTCATTTATTTTCTGTCCACGCATTAGTGCATAGGGAAGGCTACATGATGTGGGTTTGAAAAATATTTGTGAAACTGAGACAAATCATTTAGCCTCCTGCAGTTTAGCAAATGGAGTCTGTAATTTCCTGTACTTGCAGCACAAGAAGAATAAGATAACACAAAATTGGTCCCCTCAGATTTTTAAGGGGCCAAATTTTTGAAGCGTGGTACTTCTTGCAACTCATTTTTCTATCCAGTATGAACTATGTCTGGTCTTCAGAAATCTCCAAACATCCACCTTTGAAATTCAGGCCTTCTAAAGCATCTTAATAGGGGATCCGATGACACACAACACCATCACGTCACCTTTTAGTATCTTCCCAATAAAGCTTATTCCAAACCAGAATGGTGAGAAAACAGCAGCCAGACTGAAGAGAAACTGAATAGAAACAGCAGCACTAGGAGTATCTTGAGCACTTAAAAAAGTGAAGGTATCCTAAAAAACTATGTATGAAGAAAAAAGGTCATTTAAAACTGAGTAAAAAATACACAAAGATCATGAATCAAGCCCTGAACTGACAGAATGATAATGGCATGGTCTGCACAGGATACACCCAAGAAAATACATCCCCATTAGCCACAAGTGTGGATTTAAAAGCAGCTAAGTCACACTGCATGAACGCCTTGATCTCCCACCCAGGCAGAATGCACGTGGCCTTGGCTCCATTTTGTTTCATTCACTTAGGAAGTGTACAGGCAATTTCAGTTCCACGTGGGTGTTTGGGGGACCTGATACACATGAAATTCAGAATAATCTTCCTGGGTGCCACCTGGTAGATGCAAGTTCTGGACTAAACCCTTCCTCTCCTGCCAAGTCCTGGTCTCTCTGCCTCAAGGTCTTATCTGTAAGAGGCAGGTTGAGTGACTTCTTTGCTTCATAGGAGAGATGTAAGCAGATGCTTAAAAGATGATGAGTTTCTCATGCATTAAGGTGATGAGGTCACAGATCTCCTATGCAGGTTCAGACACAGACTAGAGAAGAGAGAGAAAAAATGAGTGTCTAGATAGCCCCAAACGAGCCTGAAATACCAGTAGCAGCACCAGCATAACCCAGTCTTGGTGTCCAACAGCTACATGTAGGGGAACAGCTTGTATTTCTGTCCTTCAGTGTCAGCAGAAGTTCTCCAGACCGTAACCGGGGTCATCTAGTAGCCCAGATGCTCTATTCTATCTCCTGTAACTGAAGCCACAACAATGCCACCTACCCCGTCCCTTCCCCCCCCCCAAAAAAAAAACAACAACCCAACACCAAAACCCCTTCATCACAAGGTTCTCATTATTTGGCCAGAGGGGACTGAGCTGGTGTCTGAAGAGCACACACTGACTGCCAGCCTCCCACCCCAGTATATCCAGCTATCTTCATTTAACGGTACAGATACCAGGGTACACATAATTAATTGTTAGGGCCAATGTCCTTTCTTCATTCAGTTAGTGACTTAATGCTAAAGCAGCAAAAGGAGCAAAAGGAACCCAGGAATCCTGATTTCTCTTCTTCTGTTCAAATTTGTATTTGAGGCTTCCTTCTTGCCCTCCTTCCTTTCTGACATTATGCTGGTAATCACCTTGCCATTTAAAAAATGAAATTGCTCCTTTATCAGTCTTGTACTTGCTCTACGCTTAATTACACTCTCATATGGAAATCTCTAAGCAAGCTCTTTGTGTCCAACAGTCCCTTCATCAGCCTCATTAAAGCTATCGGGGCTGGCTTTTCCTGGATAAAAAGGGACACGTGATTTAATCTGAAATTAGACATTGCAGTTTATCTGACACCCTGTGAGACTGAGCCATCCTTCAACACAGATATTTTTCTACAGCTCCCTGAGACCATGTGTAAAACATACATGGAGAGGAGAGAAACAGAAGAAGAAAGGTAACCTAAAGAAATACCAAACCAAACAAGAAGAAGAAAGCAAGGGAGGTGATACTGCCATAACATAGAGAAGGCTGCTGTAAATGCCATCTGTCTACATTGGAGGCTATGATACGTTTATGGAGATAATTACTTCAATATGATGCTGGTTTCTCTGTGAATCTAATACGCTCATATGATTTGCATCAGAAAGACAAATCAATGACAGCTCACATCACGTGAAGATATACCCTGGACAAAGGATCTTCCTGCTCTGTAACGTTTGCTGTAACCAGATCCCTCTAATATCCACAGTTGGAGTTTGTGTCAGCAAATCTGGGCTTCTCTTCCAGAGCACTGTGGAATTCATAATCCTGTAGTTAGCAACTTACACTCCCTACAGTGTCAGAGCTCCCATCTAATACAGAGATGATTTGAAACCCAGGAGGCTAACTGGCCATTATGAGCTCAGAGACTAATTCAGGAAATAGTTCTTTCAAACACACAAAAAGATAAAAATTCAGTTATTTGATGCATTTTTTGAAAGGTTATTTGCTGTGTTCTGCTAGCAAATGCACATCTGTTGAATTTTGTGCAACCACTACTAACGCTTTTCAGAGCAAGAGGAACCGGCACAGCCATGGCAGCATCAGTGCTGCCGTAGGCAGTACCAGATTCAGAGACTTGATGGCCTCAAAACAGGCCACCACTGTCAGGAGTCACAGGAAACCCAACAATGGGAAAACATGAAT
>NW_008824591.1:655276-657841 GCF_000699105.1 Pygoscelis adeliae
CTTAGTTGAAACCTAAAACCATGAAGCATTTATTCCTTTGCAAGGCTTTAGGAAGTTTAGTTCTTAATACTTGCTGTTACAAATACCTGACTATCATCTTTTTTAGCCACAGACACTTCTTTTTTTTTTTTCCCCCAGTGCTGTAAGCCCCATCCAAAATCTTCATGTGGCTGAAAACCACACGATAAAACCTTGGAGAGCAGAGGGGGAAGGAAGTTTGGTGGTTCACAGGCAGGAAGGGAGAGCAGGTTTCTGGCGGACTCATTGCTTCACTATGAGACACAGTTGGGCTGAATCACCCCTTCTCTCCCGCTTTCTACAACCGCCAGGAATTTACCTTGCCCTGCAAAGTCTTTGCTGATGTGACCTTGCTGGTCACTGACTCAGCACAGCAGCTGCACTTATATTGTTTGCAAGTCACGTGTAGGCAGCCTGATTTTATGAATTTCCAGAATTTGAAGCTCAATAATGTATTATGGTAAAGAACACCCCTGGTTAGTTTTGCAGCAACTGAACAAGTATTTCCTTGACTGGTTTTGACATTTGTTAAACTCACTTGTTTGCTTTTTGAATTTCTGGTACATAGTAACAGGAATCGGATATCTGATCCCTTTCCTGAGCCGCTGCGTTTAGTTCACAGGCAAATGAACCAAGTAGCTCCAGTTGTTGCCTTCGGTGTAAGTCTTCTGGTTTTATTGATGGCACATTTTATCTGTCGTCAGGCTGCCTACTCATCTGGCTTGGCTAAATCCTTCAGAAGTTCCTGACAGTCTGCCCTGGTATTAACTAATCTAATTTATGTTTTATGCCACCTGCAAAATTTGCCGGATCGCTGATAAATGCATAACTATTATAATGTCACTAATTACTAGTAAGTTTATTGCCTTTCTCACAGCTCCCTACTAGATGATTAGACCACTTCTTCCACAGCGACACCTGCAATACCCACTCTGAGACTGCATGTGCAGCAGAAGTCCTTAGTCTTACCCATTGCATACCCTAGGGAAACACAGGGTGGGAGACCCTACAAGACTGCAGCCTATGTTAAGGATCACCACACACAGAGGTGTGTCCTTAAGGCCAGACAGTCACTATGAAATCTCCCTTAACTCAAGCCAAGCTACAGCAGAACAAACAGAAGGATTTCTTTATAAAATCCAAACCAGACAATGTCATTTCCAGGTTTCTAAAAGCATCATGAAACCTTCTAGTATCCTAATTTACCAGACAGGGATATTGCACCACGACAAACGAACTTCCGAAGAATGATACAGCAAGACAGAGAAAGAGCTGGGTATGGATATGGGAGGACCTGGCACCGACATCCCCTCTTCCCTGTCTGAAGTAATGGATCTTTTGCAAACAACACTTGCCAATCTCCAGTGAAACTGCAGAAGACAAGAGTCTGAGCTGAATGAGATCCCACCACCCAGACTGGACATAAGCAAAGAAGTATGGTATGAAGGTGTTACTACGAACATCATCTTGCCCTTGAATTAGGTATCAGCAGCTCAAATAAGAGTTAACACTGGAAGAATTACACTGTCCAAGATGACCACCTCATAGGCAGCAAACCTAGGGCTCCTTCTGCGTGGTAAAACATTGGGGCAGGGACTATCTTCTGCCACCAGTACAACACAGTGCCTGAAGCAACGGGACCCTCATTTTGAGTGGACTCTAATTCAGATAACAAATCAAGATGGATCCAAAGATAAGTAGCTGGCTTGGACTTGTGGGAAATCTCACAGAAGCTGAGGGGCATTAAATCTTCCCTTAATCAGCAACACATGCTGCTGGCATGAGAAGAGCGGCTGGGCAGCCCCTGCTCCCATCCCCACATGCTGCAATGTCTCCAGTGCACGGGGCTCTTTGCTGATGCAGAGGAGCTGGATGGATGTGCCCTATCAAGAGCCCTCCCTCTTATGGTTGATAGTTGACAGCAGATTAAAATTTTACAAATATAGCTCCCTCTCAGGACTGCTGCTGTGATCAGCTTCCTCACACATTTCAGGTCCATGGCTGCTTGTGGCTGCAGGATGGAAGGGCAAAGCAGAGACACACCGCGACAAACTTGCCAACCACAGACACTTGGTGTCTGATTGGAAAACCTGCAGCTTTGATTACGTCTCTTCCACACAAGGAGCGACAAGAAGCACATGGAAAAACAGCACATCTCATCCCTGAGTTTCTGTGGCCATTCCAAGTTTGTTCATAGAATCAGATAATCATAGAATCGTTTAGGTTGGAAAAGACCTTTAAGATCATCAAGTCCCACCATTAACCTAGCACTGCCAAGTCCACCACTAAACCATGTCCCTAAGCGCCACATCTACACGTCTTTTAAATACCTCCAGGGATGGTGACTCAACCACTTCCCTGGGCAAACCGTTCCAATGCTTGACAACCCTTTCGGTGAAGAATTTTTTTCTAATATCCAATCTAAACCTCCCCTGGCGCAACTTGAGGCCATTTCCTTTTGTCCTATCGCTTGTTATTTGGGAGAAGAGACCGACCCCCACGTCGCTACAACTTCCTTTCAGGTAGTTGTAGAGAGCGATGAGGTCT
>NW_008824591.1:659567-688840 GCF_000699105.1 Pygoscelis adeliae
TTCCTTCTTGAAGAATGTCCAGCCTTTTCCTGGAATTTTGCCCTTCAGGACTGCCTCCCAAGCTACTCTGTCAACAGGCCAAAGTCTGCCCTCCAGAAGTCCAAGGAAGCAGTTCTGCTGACCCCCCTCCTTACTTCTCCATGAATCGAAAACTATCATTTTGTGATCGCATATGATCATATATTCATATATACAGAGGAAAGACGTAAAGTCTAAACAACCACACGCTCCTTTGAGAAAAGGTGCCACCTGATGGCTTCTATAATTTGCATTTTTAAAATAAAGTAAGATGTGGGTAATGTGATTGGTTTATGAAGAACAAGGATTGGCAAGAGACAGTATGGACTGGCATGTAAAGCAATAGATGAGGAAGGAGAAGACAGGAGCAAAATGAGACACCTTCAGATGCAGAACAGGGTAGCTGGACTGGCTAAGAGTCATCACCATCTCCAGCTACTGCAAATCTATAAAAGGAAACGCAGCTGGTACTCAGCTATGCATTTCCCGTATTTTGGGATAAACTTCCTTTCCAACCCAGCAGACATGGGCTAAATTCACATTGTTACTGGATACTGACACTAAAGGAGGAAAACTTACAGATTTGCCCATGCTATCATCCACATTAACTAAACAAATATAATTAAAAGTGTTGCTCAGGTTTTCAGGGCCAGGTCCCAGGTGTGACTCAGGTCTTTGCAGAGGAAGTACCCACTAGATCAAGCAAACCAAAGCCAGGATTTACTGCTTTCCCTTCATGGACCACTTGCAGTTGGGACTAACAACTGCAGAAGCGTCCCCTGGACTCTGAAAGTCACCCTGGTGAGGTTATGAGCCCACCTGTGTGGAAAAAGACATGGTGTAAATAAACATAGTCATGGGCTTCTCCTGTTCATCCTCCCCAGCCCTGTCACACTGAGAGAGGATGTCAGTGGGGCTTGGGGGACCTGCTGAAAAGTGAAGGACTTGTCAGGAGGGCAGGAGCAAGGAGACATTCCTCAGTTTTTGCAAGTGCTTTGGATGATGCCTTGGCAGTGTGACAGCCCACCAGCATTGGCACCAAAGAGCAGGTCTTGCCATGCTTTCCCATTGAAATGGGGCATTACACCTCTGCATAAAGTGAGCAGGATCACATTCTGTCACAGGTAGCTGTGGGGTGTTAAAACTCACCTGTATTTTTTCTTTATGTAGAGATGACAGAGAGGATCATCTCTAAAACCAAGACCTTTGTGAAGATGCCATGCCAAGCCCAAAAAAGGAACTTTTGTTCCAAGCCCAGAGCTGCTTTCCAGGCCATAGGCTCTGTAAAACTTCTCATGACCAAGCAATGAATATTGGTAGAAATACATAGGTCGGTAACTCGCTTTTGTAGATTTAATTTTACTACGTAAAGTGGGAACCTCTTCACAAACACACTTCTATGATCTTCTTCTCTGTGTTACCAGTTCTGGACTTGCTGACATTTCATATTTATGTCCCATCCACATACAGAGCAACACACCAACTATTTGTCACTTATCAGGAAATATCTTTATGAAATAGTTGGAAAGCATTGAAGAAGAATACATATTAGCAGATGGAAACCCCATTTGCCTGCATCAGGAGAGGTACCAGTCAAGGACATCCTGTTGCTGTTTTTAAAATCTACCAGAATTGACTAATCTTACTTAGAGAACTGAACAGGTAAAGTTACATGAGCACTGAATATTGTTATTTCTATATCAAGTCATATCAAAAGCAGATCATACTTTTTCAAAGAAACTCTTTAAAACATTTTGCACAGGAACGTCTTTAGCCTCACCAAAGTGCAGCACTTCAAAGGGGAAGATGTTGCTTATGATCATCCAGTCTGTTTAGGTAAAAAGAGGTGATGATCAAAGAACCATCAGGTTTCTTGCATGTAAACCCCCTCTGTGCTGTGTGCCATGAGGTTAGCCATTGACTGGAGGACAGGCACACCATTCATACACTCACTAGCACACGTAAAGCACAGGACAGCATGTCTGCTTGCATGGAAACCAGTACTGCTTGGCAGTCCTGGTGTTCCACGGAGCAAAACCTCCCCTTGGCTTGCCAGCAATGCTGATCACCACGACTGCAAAATGCATGCCAATTCAGCAAGGAACTCTGAAGGCAATTTCAGGAATAAATGCATCCCGCTCACTTCCTCTCTGTGGGAATCTAAGTGTAGATAGGAGGAGGAGGAATTTTATGGCACTGCAAAAAAAAATGATCACACAGGACAGCTCAGGCCTAAGTTACCCTTTCTGCTTTTTATAAAATCCCTGGTGGGTCCTCACAGCTCAGATTTTACCTAAGGCAATTTTCCACATTTCTTTGAATGGGAAACAATAAAGTGGGTGTATCCCCACAGTGTGCTCCTTGTGATCACAGCTCTGCCAGCACGACCTCGGTGGCATTGGGGCTGCGTGGGACATGCCAGCTGCTTCAGAAGTGATGCTAGCACCATGGGTGGTCAAGGCACTGTCCAAAAGCAGATCAGTGATTCTCCAGCCTGCCTGCAAAAAATGAACGCTGGCAGAGCCCATATGTCATTGAAGAAAGCCACAGGAGTTGCTTCCTATAGCACTGCCCGGTGACAAGGCAGCCAGACCACCAGGACGTGGGGAGGTTGGTGTAGAAGCATCAAGTCAAAAGAAATCTCTCTTGATGTCATCACATCTGGGACACTGTGTCCAGGTTTTTGCATTTCAAAATGGTGAATGCTGCCAGCAAACCAGAAAAAATGGGAGGGAAACGACATCTCTGATTAAGGGGATGGATGCAAAGATGAATTTGGGAGGAAAGCATACAAAAAGTGAATGATTCAAACATCATACTGAACCATAGACAGTAAAAGGTCTAGGGACAGACTAAAGATCTGGAAAGATGTACGTGATGGTCAGTATGGAGAGACATTTATTATTGACAGTTATCCTAAGAACTACAGAGTGAAACCAAGAAGTGGAAAATTTAAGCTAAATATGAAAAAAGATGGGCAATGTCTTCAAGTAGGTTTACCCTGCACAAAACCGTGGCATGGATTTAAGCAGTATAACACCTCCTGCAGTTTCAGCCTTTAAAGCACCTTTCACTGGACACAGCTTCCTGCTGTAAATTCACTGGAAGAGCTGACAAAAATGTTGACACCTCTGTAACACACAGGGCGGTCTCCAGAGGTAGACAAACAGCCAGAGTGAAAGCAATACAAAAAATATGCATAAACAACCCATATCCACACAAGAAGCTTTTACTAGCATAAAAACACAGGCCAGGGAATGACTTTTAATGGCATTTCTCAATCAGCAAAAGAAAATCCCTTTGCCAGTAGAGCCTATTTTGATTGAAGAAGTGTTGCGGGCTACAGGGACAAGAGGATCTGTGACTGCATGAGCTGGTCTGCACCAGGAGGAGTGCTCCACCAACAGCTGTATCTGATCCCTGATCCTGAAGCTGTCCCTCGAGCAGTGTGGTATGTCCAAGACAGACCATGGGACTTCCTTCAACTAAATTAATCCAACACAGAGCAGGCACAATACCAGCAAACATTGTATATGGATGTAAAATTGCAAAAACAGTGCAGTTTTATATTACTTCTCTGAATGTTATGCTTGAGTGAAAACTTGATTCAATTTTGGGTTGTGGCATCGGACCTCTTCTAGTCTATTAGAAGTAAAGTTACAGTTATACTCATTATGGCTTTATCTGCTGTCATACAACTTCATCATCTCTACGCTTTAATCATCTAATTGTCATTGCAAACCACTATAAAAACACATCTATTTCAGAAAAAAATCAATGTAAATAGTATTACACTGCTTTATACAAGCTGAAAACCTGCGTTTGATTACTAAAATGCAATTAGAGATGAAACCAGACTGAAAAAACGACAGTACATTCACTGCAAGGTGAAAGTATTTCAGTGGAACGTGCATGCATCGTCCCTGCCAGGTGGTCAGCTTTAGCCACCTAAGCATGAAGAAATGTGGAATGATATTGATTGTGTGCACAGGCTAATTAGTCCCTTCTGGGCTTCGCTTCCATTAAATCCAATTGCAAGAGCAGGGAGGTAATGCTTCCACAGTCTCTCACTTCTTGTTTAATGATTGGGCCATGTGTCCCTATACTCAGAAGATGCCACACAAAAGTCAAACAGTTATGGCAGAGCACATGCAATCCGAACACCTCATCCCACCACAGTGGCATAAACAGGAAAGAAAAAAGAAAGAAAGTAGCTGCTGCAGTGTTTTGCAATGACAGGGACGTGATGGCAGCATCACAAAACATCACGTCTGCCTTCCATCTCTATGTGCCCATTTCCGAAGATTTCCCCATATGTTATTAGAATAAATTAATGCTGCATGACTGCTAATGGAAGGCTGGGCTTTTTTCCCCAGCACCAGTCAGACAGGTTAGGTCACGATACAAAAGTCCACACGGGTAAGCACGCACACTGTTCCCAGGGCACTGCTCCAACACCACCTTTCCCTTTTGAAGATCAAATACAAATAGAGTAAAATACCAGATTAAAAAAAAAATGCCACAAACTCATACAGTTGATTCATAAAATATTCATAGAGAAAGTCTAGCATGGAAATCCCCATAGATGACCTGTCTCAATGCCATTTCTTCCTCCTCCACTCCCATCAGATTGATTAAACAATTTCCGGAGAATCTGACATTAATGACTCCATCTGACTCTAAGTTACTCTCGTCTGACACAGATAATTCTTGTTCTCCAAACAGCTCTTTCTGCAACTATTTTTCTAAGTGCTATGAATGATTCTTGGTGCCATCGCTGTTTTAATTATAGGCTGCCTTCTTGTCCTTCTGTTGCTTGTCATGTCAAGGAGGAAGGACTGTGTTTAATGGCCTTACTCCAGTGCTTTATTTCTCAGTACTAACTGCACTCCCTGCAGTACCTGTATTTTTGGAGGCATGTTAGGGTCTGTAACACTTGTTAGTCCTAAACAGATCATCAAATCCTTGAAGAAACTCTTTTGGATTGAGTTCAGTTACAACTCAAGAATTATTTCAAACTGTACTGAGGATGTTGAACAGAAATATCCAATGTAAGAAGCAAGTGCTTACATCAATACATTCTGCCCACTACTCCTGTTGCATGGTCATTAGCTCCAGGATCTATCCCTCCTCTCTGTGTTGAAGCTGCTACTAATATACTCTAGAGTTTATCTTAACACAGTTACAAACATTCAAATAAATTAGCATTATGAGGATTTGGCTTCTGAGATGCATAAACATAAATGCATTTTGTTGGTGCATTTCTGTGTGCCTGTATAAAAAACTACCTGTTTTTGACAAAAGCACTCTTTTAGGGTACATACGACACCTCGTTGTTCACGTTGGATACCATCACATTATATCTACCCCCACATTTATTTCCAGCAGCTTTTTTTCTACACCATTTACTGAAAGGTTGATGCTATTAATTAGCATTTTTTACATTTGCTGACTTTTTCATTTGAGAAGCAGAATTTTCAGTATCCCAGCAGAAATCCAGTCCTTTTCAAAGTCAAGTCCATTCCTTACAGTAATCTTGATTTGAGCCGGTTATTACTTACATGGGTAAATACTACCAATACTTCAGTCTCTAGTCCATTTATTAACTGCTGAAATGCACACACTGCAGAATTAAGAAGATCTGTGATGTAACAGACAGTGGAGTCTCTCGATAGCCATATTCTGGCAAAAAAATCTGCTTTCTGGAGTGACACTTGCCAGTGACTCAAAGTTTATTCCATTTGTGGATGAATTTTCTCTGGCTTTCAGTCCCCTCCTGGTCCGACTGGGATATAAAGAGGATACTCAACACCTCTGGGCCTGACGCATAGGCTGGTCCAGAAGATTCAATTTTTGAGGATTTCTTCCTAAAGCCGCCTGTCTCCCAGACACGGTTGTCTCCTCCTTGAGCTCTCTGCGTGGTGCCTGTCCATTCTGAGAGGTTCACGATGCTCTGCTTGCTCCATTTTTGAGCCAGATTTAGTTTTTGCCGGATGCCATGTCATTAAGATGCAGCACAGGGGAGTGCTGTTATCAGACTGGCCCTGGTTACCTAACACGAGTCAAGGTGAAAAAAGCTTAATATTCCTGCCATGGGCCAAGGTGAGTAACCATTGACTCCAGTGACTACGTTACAGAAATGCATTTTCTCTTCTGTCACCACATGTGATACAAGCCTTCTTGTTCTCCAGCCTATTAGAAATGAATAAATATCCCATTTACAACTTACACCTCAAATGAACACACCAGTGGGTCTTGGGGACAGGGACAGGTACGGAAAAAAAATCACCGCTGCCCCTGTATGCTCTCTATTGCTACATCGTTTAGTTTTAAATTATTAAAACGTGGAATTTCATCATTTCACTTGAGAAACAAACTCAACTGACACTTAACAGAAGGCTGGGTTGGAATTTTTTTCTAGTATTCTGTCCAAAATTATATTTACATTGTTTCATCCAATTATTGCTTAATCTTCTGCAAGTAATTCCTCTGCTTTTAGAGATCACTGACCCACAAATGGAGTCATCCCATCCATGGTCACTGGAATTACTGGTAGGCAGGCAGGAAAAAGAGCCATCTACTGGCTTTTACAATAAATCTGTAGCGTAGCAGCCAATTTTGTAAGGTATTTAACATAGAAAACATATTTTATGCTCAGCCTGAATGCTAATTGCTTTTGTGGTGAGACTTATAAACCAGATACCTAATGAGGTTGGTTGTTTCTTTGTTAAAAAAAAAAAAAAGCAAAAGCCATGCTGCACATTTTTAGACTAAAATACTGTTGTGTTAAAAAAGCCAAATTTCTGCACATAACGAAAAACAGTAATTAAGACGAACACCACACAACGGAAATTTAACTGCATTGTTCTGCTACTGCTTTAGAGCGAGGCACTCCAAGCCCGGCTCCCCTGTGTCCTGTTCCTCGTGTGATTATTTACCCCTCTGCAGTGGGAGTACGAAGGGGGGTACAGCGCTGCTGGATCTGGGTGGTGCATTTGAAAACCACTTTACACTTCACTAAGCGGGGCAAGAAGCAGCAAAGAAACTGAGACCGAGATCAACAACATCCACTGTTAAGTCAGAGTTCCTAAGCTTATTTCACGTACTAGAAATAACCTGCTTGCCTACATTACTGGAGAGCTATGAGCTGCAACATGAACAGACCAAGTAAACGGCAAAGAAGATCTCAGTAATAACAAGGAACACTCAGGAGTTAAAAGAATTGAACAGACCAAACTTATGCATTGATAGCTTTTCAGCCCTAAGTTCAAACCTTTCACCAAAATGATGCCAGAGATCATTTTATCCGGATCAATAAGGTGAACACAGCCTGAACCAGCATTTCCACACTGGTGCGATGGGCTGGCCAGGGCTGTTTGCCTTGCTGCTGGAGCTTTGTGCAAGTAAGTCCATCAGCCCTACCCCAAACTGGACTGATTTAATCACTCCAGACTTCAGGCACTTCTGTACTGCATTTCATTTCACAGCTTAGACACATCCCAGAGATGTTAACTGCTCCTATCAAGTCTGCACACAAATCTTGCCTCAGCACTAAAATGTCTTGACTCCATGCCTTATGCACTATTTTTAATTTCAGTATATATTACAAATAAAAAATCTCTGTATAAATAAATCATAGAATAAAATAAAATATATTTGCACTTAAAGTTGCAAATTCTGTTAATTAGAAATTAGGAAATACTACATATGAGTTTGTCCATTTAACCATAAGTCTTACGGGTCTGACTACAACTTAGATGATGATCTTTTAGATTTTGTTTTTAATGTTGACAAGCTTTGGAAGAGACGTGATATGACATTTCCAAATTTTTATTATTTTTTAACATCAATAAATGCATTTTATTATGAACATTTCTAATCACTCAAATGGGCAATGAAGAGCCTTTTGACATTCATTAGAGTGGATGAACTGCAGTCGGAGATACAGAACCTGGTATCTTAATAGCATTAGCAACTTGAAGACACTTCCACTGGCCAAGTGCCGCTGTTTATTGCTAGCGTCCTTGGTGCTGATGGCAATGGATGTCCTGTCTTACAGGATCCTTGTGTTTCCCTACTGTTTGGCCAGGCCACCTATTTAAATACCCTGATTACTCCAAGTGAGAGAAAGGAATTTTCAGCCATTCTTATTTGAGGAAAACTTGTAAAGTATTTCACTAGATGAAGAAAAGGTATTTTCTTGTGCAGCTGACTCACTTGAGCAAATTTCAAAAGCTCCCTTCAAGCAGTGGAGATGCTAGTCCTTTCTCTGAGGGAAGGTTGCAATGCAATACAGGGATCACTGGTTACTTCCAGCTTCCCTTTAGTATCAGCCAACTTTACTAATGCTAATCATGTTATTATTATGTGCACACACAGAATAAGGACTGATTCTTCTATACAAATGAGCCACAAAAATGGCTCAGACTAAACCTGTTCACTGATGGATGACTGCTTTGTCACATCTGTTTTCCTCTTGTTGTCTCATGGGGCTTCAGCCCATCTTCCTTACATGTAATCTTATTTCTGAAAGACTTTGGCAAGGATGCTTTTACAGTGACCTCCTACATCTTCATTCCCACTGCTCAGTGAGTGACAGACTTTGGGAGCATCACAGGAGGAATCCGTAAGAACAACAGGCATGGTGAAAGAAAAGAAAACTTCCTCTCAAGTTCCTCCGCCTCCACCATTACACACTGGAGAAGTTCTCCTTGGGGAACACAGTCTCCCTCTCTAGTTTGTATGAAAAGGCTACAGCACTCAGCTCTTAATGTATGGGGGCTTGGGAGCGGGGTGCTGTTCAGGAACTGGTTTTATCCCCGTCCTTTTGTTACTTAGCAATAGAAACCCAAATACTTCTCCTCCAAGTGTAGAAGGCTTCCAGCAGCTCCAGCAAGAGCCCTGCAGGGAGTACTGAATTTCATTCACTTCTTCACCAGTGACATGAATACCCATCCATAAACTTGGCACAATAAAAAATGAACGTCTAAGACTGCCTGCCGTTAACAATAATGCAAACCCCATCCAAGCGGCAGCCTGGTTACGCTTCGAAATAACAGGAAGTGCCTTGCCTTGATTTCAAAGAATCTTGGACGTGAACCTGGTATACGCACAGTATGGAATAACTTCTTCAAGACAAATGCTTGATTTCCAAACATCTTCACAAGACAGCCCAGAGAACCCTACTGCCAATCTCATGCAAAGCTTCAGCAGAAACTAGGGAGCTGGTTGGAAGCAGCGGGGTGTTTTTGCAGGAGAAATGGTCCCCTTTGGAGTCTCAAGCGCTTCAGAAAGATTGGGGCAAGAAGGCACTATGGATGGGACTCATCAGCCGAGTCCTTCAAGGTTTCTTGCAACATGAGTTTCCCTGGGCTAATCTGCGGCTGACCTCAAGATGTTAGCGCACCTCTCCTTGCTAGCAGGATCCTGGGGGTTTCCTGCCAGCTGACTCTTCTGAGTTACGCACCTTGGCTCTGCCAACCGCCGGCTGCTGGAAGGCAGATGGGAATAGACCAGTTCTACTGAGTCTGACACTTCGCTAAATGAGGTCCAACTCCCCAGTGAAAGCTCTTAATAAGTAATAACAATAAATAATAATAATAATAGACTAGATTTATTTCTATAGCATGGAAGCCAAAAAGCCTCTGGCTATATTGAAACATAGTAAACAAAAGCAGTCCAGCTGCCTGGTCCCTTTTTTCCCCAAAGGTAACAAAACTGTATATAAAAGCATAGTAAAGACAATCTGAGAACCACTAGTAACAAAAATACTCAGTAAGTATCACTTTCTGGTCTGTTCTTGCCTTTGTCACCACTGGGTATTGATGGTTGATGAATTTCTGATCTCCAGATATAAATACCACTGACAAAATACCCAAAGCCACTTAGGTTATTATGACATCTCAACATCCCAGCGGATCTAATGGATTGGGCTTAGATTATCACCTACAAGTAGACCATCACGTCAACCCTCATTCTGCTCTACAGGACCTAGGGGTTGTAATTATTAATGAAATTCTGTAGATTATTCTGGTAGATAGAGAAATGCTTCAAGGAAACGCGAGCCTCAGACCTGTCCCAGGCCTTTACCCTTCCTTCAAACTGGATCTGAGACAAACCAATTTGTAAGAACTGATTCAATTATTTCTCATTTCCTGTGCTTTCTGTCTCCTGTCAAGGCCAAGCAAGGAAATGAGGACTAATCCCAAGGACGTCTGAGATACCATCAGTCCAATTGGACAGCAGAAACAGCAGGAACTGCATAATAAAGTTTTGTCCTACCAAATTTCAGACTGATTCTAGACAGGTAAGAGATTCCAGATGAGCTGAAGTATCCTGACCCTCAGGCACGCATCTGGACTAGCGGGATGAGAGGATTTTAAGCCCTACTCATCTCTAATAATGACGAGGAATCACCAACCCGCAGGGAGGACCTGTGTTGTGAAACACTTGGCAAGAGACAGTAAGTCATCAGTCCCGCTGAATCTATGAACACAGGGATGCTCTTTTAGTGTTTCTACAGCCAAAATATAGGCCCCAATCCAACCTGCCCTCAAGCCAGTGCAAGGGCCTGGACACGAGCTATAGGCAGGGTCAAGCGGAGGCTTGCTTCAGATGGCATGAACTGGGACCGTGCATCGTAAACGAATCATTGACCAAGCAATTGAATTCTTGCCAGCTAGGCAGCTCGCTCCTCCAGCCCACGCACTCTGAAAGGAGTTTCGTGACTACTATTCCCACATCTGTACAAATTCACACATCCCTAAGGACCATCTTCCATCAGCCATGCAGTCTTCAGCAAAGTTTCAACCGCCCCGTGGCTTTCCAGGGCCACTCACTGCAGGTGAGGAGTGCCTCTGAAAGTGCCCCTTCCCATCTCACTGCTCCTCCCTGGGCATCTTCAGAGTCAGAATTTCTGACTTCAGCAACTGAAAAAAGGTTGCGATTTCCCTCTTCTGTTATTGCTGCAAAAACCAAGACAGCCCAGAGAGAGGGAGCTGGATCCTGTTCTCTCTTGCACATAATCAACGCAATGATTTAGGCAGCTCCAATCACACATGCAAAGCAACTGAAGGAAACAGGGCAGCGTAAGGGTAACTAGGGGTAGAGCCTTCATTACCCATGATGATGTGTGAGGAGGTGAGCAGAGCCAAAGTTGTGCTTGCAGGACCTACAGCTCAAAACCCTTGTCTTTTAACTTGGAACTGAAGCACATCAGATACCAGAATTATTGAGGAAAAAATCTGGAAAACACATAATGCTATTTTCCCCAGTCATTTTTCTGCCACTGAACTTAAAAAAAAAGAAAAAAAAACCAAACCACCTCTCTCTTAGGCATCTGCTTTTAGCTGGTGCATTAGATAATTGCTGTGCAGAAGTATAATGATTATAATAATAATAAAAAATATGATTATGCCAAAAGCATACTCTTCTGTAGCTTAAGCAGTATCTGTGCATGCCCTAAGTAATTTCTTTTAGAAGTCCCTAAATATTCTTCAGCCATGGATAGTCTCACTTACATCCTGCTAGTTTTAGAAACCATTTCTACAGACGCAGTTTTACGACTGCAGATAACAGATCTATGACACGCAAATGTTTTCATAAGCCCCAGTAGCACAGCGGTTCTCACGGGACCATCATTCAGCACAAACGGCTGATGCAGGTCTCACCGCTCCAGCGGGGAGCCCCCACTTTTCAAGGTTGCAGCGCACCCCCCTGCATCCCTGAAAGGGCCGCGGGACTGCGCTGGTCCGTCTGTTCCCAGACATTATGCCACGCTCATGGGTGAGATCAGAGACACAAGCAGCAAATCAGCTGGGAAATGAGTAAGGCAGGGATGCAGTCCCTCGATCACCAGCACGGAGACACACCGGCAGCATGGATTTCTCTCCAAAGAATGTGGAGCTGGTGGGAGGAGGAGACCGGCTCCCAAGTCACTGATGGAAAATGCCGCGGGCCTGGCCACCTCCCCCGTGGGTTGAAAGAGACTGTGAAATAATCCCTCCTTGGAAAGTTTCCCATGGAAATCTTGCAGAGATAACACAGAGAGAAAACGTGCCAATGTTTGTGTGTGCAAATGGTGGAAGATCATAAGGTTTGGAGGAGGGGGAGAGTGTTTAAACAGGATGAAAAATATATTAAAAAAAAGTCTCCTGAGAGCCCCAAGGTCTGCTGTTGACATTGAAGGGCTTTCACTTTGAGTCTCCAGTTCAACATTCAGCCCAAAGCAGTAGCGGCTGAAAGCTGTCACCGCACAGCAGTTTTCTGGTAGCTCATAAGAGAAAGAAGCTGGTAATTGCAGCTGATCTCCTATGGATCATGTCTCTGCACTGCAGACTGGCTGCTCTCATTAGCTTCCCTTCACAGGTCAAAATGAGTCTTCTTCAGCCCTGCCAGCCCCCCTTCTGCACACAGTGACTTTGCTCCCCAGTGCTGCAGGTCCAGTACCTTGCACACATAAAAGAGGAAAATTTTCCAAGACAAGAACCCTATTATTTGTCTTAAAATGGTGCCTACAAGTCCACTATGCAAGCACCGCACACAGAATAAAGAACTGCTTTGTACCCTACAGAGTTCCTGCCCCAAGGATATATGAAGACACAGCAGATGGACACTGGTGGATAGTATTGGAAAACAACAGGAAAGCATTGGACAGTGTAATGTGCTGGGATGTCCTGGCACAGCAGCATAAACGTTGTCATCATTTCTGTAGACACCTCAGAGTAGAGGTGAGTTGAAGGAGGAAAAAGAAGGTTGGCAGATGTTTTCAGAGAGCTCTTTCCAGCAGGGAAGAAATATTTGAAAATGTAATACATGGGGAGTGGAGAGCGTTGTCACCATTCAGAGGCAGGAGATAACATTTTTGTAACCAAAAAGAGACAACAGGCAGTGTGATGCTGAGCTGTGGAGAGTCTTGTTAGTGACACCAGCTTGTGTCTGATGTGATAGGGAGTGAGCAGGCAGCGTGAGATGATGAAAAGAGGGCTCTATATGGACAAAGCACTAGGGAAATTACTTTTTCCTTCCATTTTCCAAAACAGACTGAGGCAGTCCCAGATTGCCACTGTTAGCATGCAGAATAGGATATAGCAGAGGAGTCAGAAAAGCATCTCTTCTGTATACGGACAGGAAAGGTTGTATTCAAGAGTTGCGTATGAAGAGTTGGTAAGATGCAAACACAACCTGAACGTACCAGGGAAAAGCCCCACGCAGAGAGAGCTCCCCCAGATAACAGTGCTGTTGTTGAGTGCAGCCATGCAAAGGTGCTGAGGATGGAGAACTTGCAGCACAGCATGTTTTTTCCAGGTTAAACTTCAGCTGATGCTTACTTAGGGCAGCATTCCCCTCATTTCACCTCAGTTACCTCCAAGCTGCCTACCCCGGCCAAATTAGTCATGCAGACAGGAATACTTCATAGGCCTGAATACTCTGGTGGCATCATACTATTTACAGCTGCTGGTTTTGCATGTTTATCAGAGAAGAAAAAAATCAGGCTGCATCACCCACGCTGCCTTTCCACAGAGAGATGAGTTATGTGACAACAGGGGCAAGCAGCTCAAAGCCCTCTCCTGCTGCCGGAGAAGCTGTTGCCCACTCGGCAGAAGGGCTAGGGTGCTGGGAGTCAGAATAACCCCCAAGGAATGGGGAAGAGATCTCCAGTGCCTCCTTCAAGATGAGCTGCCACCTGCAGGTGGGTCTTGACGAGCTCAACAGCACATGGTTTATTGCAGAGAAGACCCAACCTACTCAGAGGGTGTTATACCCAGGTGAGTAAAGACCAATCTTCATGTATTTCAGGAAATCCTTTTCTGCACTAACACTTCAGGGTATTTCCCTTTAAAAAAAAAAAAAAGATCGAAATATCACATAAATCCCTGCCCAGAACTCTTTCTCTATATATTTTGCGTGTGTGCAAGGGAGTCTGTCAAATGTACCAGTATATCATGCTCAGTTTTGCTGAGACCAAAATATATCCATTTTTATCTCCAGAAAGTTACAAAAACAGCCCGCCCTGCTTATCTTACAATTGTGGCACTTTTCTCAAGCCAGGGAAGGACATACAGGCTTCTGGGGGTCTCTCATGTACACATCTTCATATGGGACATGTGGGCTTGCTTCCAGCTAAGACACTGCTGGAAGACGTGCTGCTGTCTGAAGATGAGGCGACACTAAACCCTGCAAGAATCCAAGGCGACTCCTCCTCAAAACCACTCGTCTTCACCTCTCTTAGATAAACATTGAGTGGTAGGAGGCTGCCAACAACCACCAGCGCTTGTGGGATTACCATCCAGCTGGGAGTTCCCTTGACGAGGCCATCTGCAGAGGAACTTGAAGCCATCTGATCCCAGGCACAGTTCACGAACCCACTGCTCCAGATGTGACCTCGGCTGCTGGAGGCTTCAGTGGTTCTGGTGACACAGCTCACACTTCTTAAGAGACGGCAGGAAGGCCGCAGAGACTGTCTGCGCAAAAATAACTGGCTGCCGTTACTGCTGACACGTCCTCTGCTCTCCAGCATTTCTGGGCTGTGCAGGAAAAGGAGGACTGTGAAGTCCCCTTCTGAAGGAGGGGAGGCAGAGTTAGAAGCTGTTTTAACTCTTGGCTCTTCACTGCAAGAAATGAAAAACTCCCTAAGCTTCAGCAGAGAGACCCAAGCGTGCTTTACGCCGAGGTGCCCTGAAGAGTTGCTGTGCTGCACAACCGCGATGCGCCGGGGCCCAGCAGTGCAGGGTCAGAAATTACCACGACTTTCTCTGCTGGTAAAGTTGAGCTGCAGATTGCAAATATTCACAGTACAGGACTGGCATCTCCCAGAGCTCTTCTATTTTCATAGGCTGCTGGCACCTGCAAGTACCCTTTGCACTTTCTTAATTTACCAGCAGCGTTAATGGTGCAACCTTGCAGTAGGGCCACAGTTTTCTTTCTTGGATGCTGTGAGTGAGCTTATTAAACTCATACACTGACATCCACGTAAAAGTCCAGTTTGCACAGGCACAAATGACCACAGTTCTTAATGACTGCAACGAACTCTGCCCATTACTCAGCACCTCGGAAGATTAAGCCCTCTTTGAGTGATGAGCTCAGCTTTCAGTTCAACAAATTTAACTCAAGATTCAACACATGAAGAGCTCAATTCATAATAAATTATTGTTATTAATGATACTTTGTGGCAAAACTAACATGTTTCAGCTCTAAAACTCAAAGCCATTCACAACCTGAGTAAATAGATTAATTATCCTTTATTTGTATTGTGACCCTACATTCCCACATACACAAGAGATCTCACTGCAGTTCTCAATATTATACCATTTTGGTAAAGAAGGAAAATATCCACAAACCAAGGCAGTAACAGAGCCATGCAAAAAACGATTTCCCCCCTACATTGTACACTGCCTGAGTAAGCACATGCCAAAGATTACTCGGCCTTTTTGAATTATTGTGAAAAACTTATCAATCTTTAGCCTAAACTCCCCAAGGCTCTCTTTTATGTACTGCATTTCTATACCCCCATGACACCTGATGCAGGGGCCTCGTGCAGTACAGCATCCCTCCCCAGTGACCAACTCCAGTTACCTTACAGCCTCCAGGTATCTCACCCCACAGCAGCTCTCCTGCCAAGCAGAGGGCTGTATTTTTAGTAATGAAGGTCTTTGCTCAGTTCACGTTTGGGAAAGGTTCTTACTTTATCAAAACCAGCTTGCAGGCACAGGCTGCTCTGGCACACTTCAGACCAATGCTTTGCAGATAACACCACACTCTTTGGTCTTTAAGGGGACTGAAATACATACAGCTGAATCTCAGAAGAGTGGCGTAAGTGCTCAGCCTCTTGCAACCTTGAAAACCACATAATTCTGCCATCAAATAGTTTGTTTAAATAAGAATGGCAAGAAATTCACAAACATTGAAAACCACTAGTTTAACTGCTGATCTAAAACATCTGCAAGAAATATTTGCTCTTTGAAAGCGCCGCTACGATGCTGCTAACCCAACCAAGAGTTACACAAACCAGTTCAATCATGTCCAGGGTCTACAAGAAGCCAAAGCACCCAACAAACAGAAAGGTTTATAAAAACTTGGCTATGCACATCTGATTATTCCCCCATGTTTGACAAACCAAGTCCTGAATAAAGCTTAGAGAAAAGAGCACCCACGTATTCAGAAACACATGAGCTTCCAAGAAACTGAACCACCATACACAGATGCCAGGTGAACATCATCAGGAGAGTTAGCCAAGACCCTGCCTGTAATCTCCCCATGGAGCACCCCGGCTTCCAATTTATAAAAATCTTGTAATTCTTCAGTCTTATCTCTACATCAGCACAAGCAGCAAAACAGAGCAGCAAAAATATCTTATTAGGTCACATTGCCTTTTGTCTGAGGTTCTACACACAAAAAAGCATGCAGTTACAGTCAGTCTGGATTCATATTTTTCAACACATATGCATGAATTTCTCACATGGTTCTAAAGAGGGACACCACATCCCACCCTCCCTTTTCACTCAATTGATTCTGTGTAACCACCTGAGCAGCAGCAGGTCCTTCAGGACAGGGAAATTACTTTAAACACTTGCAGTAAGTAATCACAGCTTTTCTCCACTCCTCCATCCTGGAGAAACTGAGCTGGGCTGACAGCTGCCTTATAGCACTTCATGATCCAGAGATCACGGGACTCAGATTGGCTACAGGTTTGAGATGCATCTGCCTGCACCACGTCCCTAGTGAGCTCCTCCTCAAAAAAAGACTAAAACTAAAAAGCAAATAAACAGGCTTTATCACAAAAAAACTGGAAGCATAACTTCTAAATAGTGAAAAGTAACTTGGGAAGATGGAATATTAAAAAAAAAAGGAAAAAGTCTATATGCAGCCCTGCCCACCACGTCCTTGCCTCCAGCAACTCGCTGGCTGTCTGAGCAGCAGCAGACTCTGCCCATTCCCTCTGGTCCCGCTGGTCTTCTTTCCATCTGCTCCTGCCACGTCCCACAGCCTCTCAAACCTCTCACCCCTCAAGCAAGCCCAGCAGCATCCCATGAGGAGGAATGATCTCACCTTCCTTCCACGGCATTGCACCTCCCTCAGTTGTGCAGATGAATGATGATATTCATAACCATCAAAGATCCAGTTACATCATGGGCTATATCAGGACAAAGCACACAAGCTAAGCTGCTCTCCTTCCAGCAACAAACGGGGAAGAATTGGAAAATCTTTCTTAAATGTAGAGGCTGGCTCTCACAGTCCCACTACTTAAGGATGTAACAGGCTTCACTCAGTTCTTACAAGCATTCTTACTATCAGTATGACTTGTGTGCTCACTTCCAAATTATGTAAAAAAGTAGAACTTTTCCAAAAGTAAAATTCGGAATCAAAACTGGGAGCGGGGAGTGCTTAATTCCCAGTCTCAGGAGCATAGTCCCTCTCTAGGTGAAATGCCTAGTCAGTAGGTGGATTTCATAGGACTCACGATCTTAAATGCATGTCATTTTTTGAAAATACGGTTTAGGCACACTTTACTCTTGGACCTCTCTCATTTCCATCATGCAGAATGTTCCCAAGAATTTCAGATCCCATCTGTCATCACTGGGATTCTCTGGTAGTTGATACTAAAGAGAATTGAAAATCAACTACTACATTTGGGAAGATTAAAAAAAAACAAACAACAAAACAACAAACAGGAATCAGATTAACTTCTGCCTTGAGAAGAGACCTGTCTCCTCAAAAGTAATGTTTTCATCATTAGAAAGGAACAGAAAAGGAAGTCCCAAAAAGCCAGTTCAGAATTATGTTCTCAGCGTCATCTTCCTGCCATTTACCTAGTGGAATATGGATTGAGTAATAGGCAGTTAGGTCTGGGTCTGTCTGTTTGAACATCAGGTTTCTAATTGATTGCACAGTACTTGGAATCTATTAAAGGGCTTCTATAAATTACATTTCTGTATAGGACAGGCTGCCTAGATATGCAGATGTTAAGAACTGGCTAATCCTAAGTAAACCTGGTAAAAACGTTTGCCTTCTCAAATTTTCCACTGAATTAATTACAGAGATTGTGTCACTGAATCAATAAAGTGAAAACCCTATAATCTTGAAGTTTGCCACAAGCTCATAAATAGTCTGCTAACATGGAGAGCTTATTATTCCAGACATTTGGCCCATATCAAACAGTGGCTCAGAATAAGACGTTGTGTCATGCCTGCGAATCCGAAATGCAGAAGGACAGCCCAGGTGATCATGGGCTTACTTCAGGACTTCACACGGATTCTTTTACATTATAATTTTCAAACCCCTGACAAAGGAAAGTGTCCAGCTTGCCTTTTATTAAACTGCAAAAAAAATGCTTACTCTTATGAAACTGAAGCCATATACAACCTTGGAAATGCACACACACACAAGTGCTATTAACTTGGTACCTGCATGCACACATTCCTATGAGTATGTCATTTTCCCTATCCTGAGATCATCTCTGACCCTCATCCTCTCTTTCTCTTCACTTCTTTGCGGGCACCAACTTGTACCATTTTTCTCTCCATCCCACACCCTCCCTCTTTGTTGTGAGAGCTCAGGTCTTCCAGCCTGACCCTCTCCTGCTTGGATAATTGCAATCTCTTACCTTCTAACCAATTTCTACCTCCCTCCATCCCTGTTCAGCTGCCAAAATTGTCCGTCTGATCAAATCACATTCTTCCTTTCCGCTGACTTCCCTTTACCTGTGTGATCAAGGCACTGTGAAATGCTCTTGTGTGTCCCTTCATCTGCTCTTGGATATCACGATTTCTCCTCTCTCTCATGCACGGCTCTGCTCTGCCAGCAGCCCTGGACCTATAACACCCGCTGGCACTTTTTGCACCGAATGCTGTTTGTCTATTTTGCTTTGTAACTCTTCTGTATAAAATGTATGTGAGCGAGCTCACAGGTTACATCCTCAGACTCTTCCCCACTTGGGATGACAGAGTCATTTTCCCCGTGCTTATCTTCTCCCCCTCTCAGACCCTATACACTTTGTGCCCTCCCCATAGAGAATGACTCCAGAATAGTGCACGCAGGGTTTCGTGAGTGAACCCTGGTCCCAGAAATGAGACCAAGTTGCACATAGGTCCAAGAAAGAGGCAACATTGCAGACTTGTGGAATGGTCTAACCAGCCCCAAGGAGAGACATGAGGTCTAACAACGAAACACCCACTAGTGCCATCCTTGACTTCACCCCCATTTTTGCAAAGGGATGACTGAGACAGGGAGAGGCAAGGTGATCTCCAGGGTCACAAGTCTCTGGCAGAGCATGGAAGAGAGACCCCAAGCGAGGCAATGCTCCCTTTTTGCCTTTTTGCTTGCAGTGACCTGAACTCATCTTTCCACTGAAGAAGGAAGGAAAATCATCTGTCCCATCCCAGGAACCCACTTGCTTGTTGGTCTCAGAGCCTGCAGAACAGGGGCTGCTTCTCTTTATCTACCTGACTGATCCTAGGGTCTACAAGGTGTTATAAGCAAAGTAATTGCTAGAACAAATGCAATTACTAGTAGATTTTTAATTCATTTAGTGCTACAACAGGAGACTGACAAGCCTGGCAGCGGGAGCACTCTTCATTCATCAAATAAGATACAGCACAATGCCAGCAAGGCAGGTTTGCCGTAGCCAGGTACCCCAGGCACCTGTGCAAGGCATCAAAGACATCTTCTTGCTTGATACTGTTTATTAAGTCTGTATTTTTCATGATTTGAGCTGAAAGCAAATAGGAATTCTTGTCTTTGTATAACACAGAGAAGATAAAAGTCATGATGAGTGGAATAAGAGGCTGGGAAAACCCTATTGGGAACGCTGGGCTCAGAAAGAGTGCCATCTTCCACCCAAGGACCACACTCAGCCTCTGCCCCACCATAATCATGTCATGCTGGGGAAGCCCATGGGCTGGCTGGCTGGGTGCTTATAGGGTTCTTTACTTAGGAGGAAAGAAATCCCTGCAGAAAGTTGAGCATGCCACGCAAGGTCAGAGAGGAAGCTGGAAATAACATTTTTTAATAATTGGCTGTGGGAAATTAGCATCAAGCTGCATTATGAGCGCCTGCCAGCAGGACGTGTCAAGAAAGCGGGCTCGCTGTACAGGCAAAAATAATTTAGGAAAAATGATAAATGAAACCAGACAACAACCTAGACTAAATCCTTCTGTGTTTGTCAGATTTCCTGGGAAAACAAGAATAAGCTGCAGAATGAACGCCATTTGTCAAGTGAAGTGAGGAGATATTCAGGACAGGAAAAATTAACTATTCCCACTGAGGAATATTAAGACATTTTAAAGGCATGATATAATCAAGCTTAGCAGTAGGTGAGTTTGTGCGTCCCCTCTCACAAACAAGGAAATTGAAGTGTAGAGAGAAGAATGACTTATCCAAGAGTCACGGTGAGTCATGAGTCCACCATCCCAAAGTCACGCTTATCTGCTCTAACCACCACCATTCGCCGTCTCCAGGATATGTTCAGGAGGCCAGGGAACGGTATGTTCAGGAACTGCTCAGCACAAACACAGCTGATATTAAAGGAAAGCTGTCTCTAGCGCTCCAAGCTGTAGGCACATGGGGACATCCTGCATTTCAGAGCCAAGGTGGAGGTGGTGCAGGGATGACCGGTCATCACTGCACCCAAAGCACGAAGAGCACAGTGGTCCATGCGTGGCAAATATTTTTCCACCCAGCTTTATCAGGGCTAGGATGATAACTGAGAGTGGCTCCATGCTTAGTTGACCAAAACATATGCAGGATTTAATGGGTTTTTTTGTACCTGCATCCATAAGGGAAAACCAAAGGTGGTAGCAAAGAGTAGATTGAATGTGAATGATGCTGATTCACATTGCACAGACCCTTGAGAAATGTTCAGGGAAGGTATCAACTCACAGGTTGCATGTAGTGTCATAAAAACAAGGAAAATACAAAGTGCTTCAAGCCCTGAGCTCTGTTCCAAAGATACAACATTTGGGATCTTGCATGAAGCTTCAGTAGTGGTTATACAACCAGAAGCTGCTCCCAACAGAAATTAATAACCTGTTTTAAAGTTAATAATCTGAGGTTACTTCTGTATTATACAAGGTTGCTTATACAAGAGCTCTTGGCACAGAGCACCATCTGCTGAGTGGCAGGTTCGGGAACGGGCGCTGTTACAGAGCCGTCCCACACTTTCCCTCCGAAAGGAAATCTGTCAGCTCTCCCAGACACACTGCCTCTTATCTAATACATCTCAGCAGCGGCTCGAAGCAAGCAGATAGGCTGAGGTGTCCTAAGTCAGAGTCAAGCAAGTTACACCTTTGCTTTGCTGCTGTCTGCACTGACTCTACCTGCAAACTTCTCACTTTCCTCCTCTTCCATGTGCTGTTTCCTGGCGTCTACCTTGCTGCTCCCGATCCAAGAAAAGATTTCCCGAACAGACCACGAAAAGAACTGATTTTTCAGTTTGGCTACTCCCTGAGTTACCTGGGGAAATTTTTTTTTTTTAATTAAACCCAAAATTAAAAAGAAAAATAAATCCAAATTTTCATGAAGAAATATTAGGGGGAAAAAAAAGCATTTGCTTCAAGTTGAATCGAACCTTTTCTTCACATTAGATTTTAAGTATATTTTAATCTAAGAATGCAATAATTTTCAAAGCAAAAAGCACATATTCCTTTCATTTTCAAAATATTTTTTCTCTATTTGCTATTTTTCTCTGCTGCTATTCCTGAATGTATCTTTCAAGCAGCCTTTCTCACTGCCTGCAAACCTGTCTCTTCAAACAATTTCTCCTTTCATCTTGTCAGCATCGGTAAAATTCACAAATCCGTCCTTCCTTAAATTGCCACCCTGTGTCTTGTCTCCTTTGGATTGTTAACTTTTTAAGCAGAAAATGTGCTTTGCTAGTGCTATGAAAAAAAAAAAGAGAGAGTGTAAATGTATGGTGCTCAAAGGAGACCTTATGTTCTTTTAACAGGCATAAGAAATGAGGCTTGTCCTTCCCCCCGTGTGGAGCACAGTGCCTGGGCACAGCCCCAGTACCCACGAGGACGGATTCTGGCAAGCATGAACATCATGACCCTTTGGGCTACACCCAAATCCTGTGGGTATGGACCACCAGAAAGCCAACCTCTTAGAGGGAAATGGAGACTGGCTACTTTGGTGGGGATTCCTGGAGAGCTGCAAGCATCTGACACAACACGTCTTTTTTCCTATGGGCATTAACAAAATCAGGGTATGCTCTTCCCTTTTCTCAGCATCCCCAACACAAGCTGGTTAATCATTTTCAGATCTGCCTAGGCAACAGGGCTGTCCCTGGTAGTCTCAAAGCCAGTGGCATGAAAGCTCTCCTCTCCATTTGTTGTAAAGTCCTATCTGAAAAACAAACAAAAAATTCCGCATATAGGAAACACTTCTTTTTTTTAAAGGTCCTTTACAGAAGCAGGATAAACGCCTGTGCACAAGCTGATGCTTGAGACTTTAAAATCATGGTTCAGACAGCAGCTTGACACATGCAAGACCAGATTTTCAGAAGGGTTGTGCAGCCACAAGGCTGCCCGAATGGAGCACGGCAGTGCCTGTTCGACACGTCTCAAGACAGGGAAAATCCAGCAACCCACAAGATGCTCAAATTAATGCCCAGCAGTCAGTCTGGCACCACCAGCCCTAACGGAAAAGTTTTAACACCAATTTCTCCCTTCTGTGCAAAATGGACAGTCTCAGGAAAACCTCTTTCACTTAAAAATGCAAATTACAGGAATTCTTTGCTTATATCTAGGAACAGAGTAAAATATTACTATTTAACACCAGCCCTGCTTCGCAGAGATGTATACCCATTTGAGGCACTGCCCTGGGGCTGTGAAGTGAGTTCACCTCCAGCATTCAAGCAGGTTTGCAGGTAAATGAAGGAGCATCAGCCGTTAGCTCACACTGGTGCACATGGCAGCTGGATGAGTTACAGACATGAGCTTGCTCAGATTCCTCCTTTGCTGCTAATGTGCGTGCTCAAGTTAGCGTCTTTCGGATAAATGACTCCTTTCAAAATAAACATGGTGAATTCTTAGATCTCATCTAAGCAGCAAAGGAAATCCCCTGAACGAACCGGGTCCGATGCAGGGGTTTGGAGTTACACGCTGAGAAACTTTGCTTGTTTAACAGAGAGGCTTTCTCTAGGGTAATAAAACTCTCGCATTGCTGTGCCAGGGATTTTCCATTAGGTGTGTGTCAGCGGGTGGTGGGAGCTGCAGTTTCTGTGGCCGGTCATAGAAATGGAGTGAGATCACCTTGGAGAGGACGACCACAGATCCCAGTGAGTCCACAACAGCAAGAACTGGGAAGAGAGCTGGGGGAAGGGAGGTTTGCATACAGCTAATGGGTCCCCCAAAGGTTTTTTTTTCCTTATGTATCCATTAATTAGCAGTCATGTTCGAGTCTGATAAAACAGTCCCAAAGCTTCTCCATTTTCCTTCAACCCAGGGGAAAGTCTCTCACTAGACAGGCTAAGTGAGGCAGATGTACGGCTCCATCGTCTTCCTGCGTGCCTAAAATCCCATAAGCAGCCCCGCAGCATGGAGACAAAGGGCAGTGCAACACAGCAGCCTCTACCCCTCCAGCCCTGGGGCTCTCTAGGGAATGCAATGGTCAAACCTCATACAATTCCCTAGTTATTTGTACTGACCTAGGCAGAAGGGGCTTCGCCCAGGCTCAAGGGAGCAGTGATTTAAGGTGGGAGTTCAGGATCCCAGTTCAGAAGATCCCATGGCTGATGAACCTTCAGCTCTCTGTTACCTATTGGTGAGGACAAAGAGTGATGGATTTGGATTCATATCTGAGTCAGACCAAACTGATGACTAGAGCAGCCTGGGTGCACTATGAGCATCTCTCTTAAAGTTAAAAGACACACTACATTACATCACCACGGGTTCTTCTTGCTCATGTGTGGATTTGTACACATGGGATGGTGTGAAGGGGAGGTATTTTTTAAGGTGTGAATGCAAGGATACTCGGGTTTGCAACTGTAAGTTTGCAGCCATAAGGTTTTTTTCCCTAAAGACGGAAAAAAACAGAACAGTTTTCCAAAGAGAGCCTTCCTTTTGATGTAGTTTTCATTTTACATGACACTGGTTTGGGGATGTCAGCTAAGGTTAGTGGTCTTTAGCCTTCTATATCTTGGTATTGCTTTCCCTCCCTGTTCCAATCAACTAGTGCAATAAGCCAACTGATGGGCCCCATAAAAGCACAGGGAGTTTGGCTATGAAATAGAAGAACATATATTGACTGTAACTACCCCACTACTATCAGATTTCATCATGGTAATGCTAATGCACAGTAAACAGGCAACATTTCCCTGACAAGACCATGATACCATCACAGACCTCACTCTCAAATCAGGTCGATACCAATCTACAGTTTCATGATGTAAGATTTCAGAATGGGCCTGGTGCCTCCAAAGTACCAGAGTGGATTGATGAAGGTGACACAGAGCCACCAAGGAATCACGGCACTTCTCCTGAAGCAGTGCTGGCCAGCTTGACCTTCAAAGATCATTTTCACTGCTCAAAACCACCACAATATCCCGCAGGACAAGTCCAATGGATATTTTTATTAGCTGCTTCAGGAGTACAAACATTGACCTGGCTGCTTAATGGTATGGTTCTCCCAAACACAACCTAACAAGACTGTGCAGCATCCAGCCTGTGCATGGGATGTTAAACGACTCCCATCTCCTTTGCAGTCAAGTGCATGGGGTGTCCTTGTGGAGCAGGGGGTGAATGCTGGTTGCAATGGAGGTATATTCAGTCTTACGAAATTTGAGGACTGCAAGTAAAAGCCACTGCTGAAATTACATATGGAGTGATCTTAGACTTGCTCTCTAAGAGGAATTTGTTCTTTAAACAGAAGCCCAACAGAAAACTCTGTGGATCCCATCTACAGTCAACTGTGAAAAAGTCAAGGCAGAACCACGCACATCACTCCTGTGGTCCCCAAGAAACCAGAGACACAATACAAAAGGACTACAGATCCTCTTCTTCACAGGAGGCCAAGGGAGGTAGATGCTCAAATGGCTGGGTAACTCAATGGGAGTTGAATTACTCTACCACCCAGGTCCTCTTGACAGTCCCAGTGGCCACTATTCCACATCCTGAGATGACACCACAGGGGCCGACTGACATCCTTCGTCGAAAGAGTGATGAGGGAAGAAACTGAGCCCGAGCACACCCCATGCATGGCATTATTGAGCCTTGATCCTAAAGCCAGGTATGAATGTACCTCAAGGCTCAAGGAATCTGCAAGCTGCTGTTTCCAAAACACTTCCCAGTGGAAACACTTCCCAGTGTTTCCAAAACACAAGCAAAGCAACCATCCACTTTCATATCTAGGGAGGAGACATCTTCAAATGAGAGAGACTTTGCAAGGGAAGCCAAGCTGCCCCACACGCTCTGAGAGCCTCTGGCAAGTCCATTGGTTTATTCCTTAAAAATGGGCAGTGGGTATGATGAAAGTGTGAAATCTGGCTTTTCTGGTCTTCTCTGAAAGCCAAGAAATATGATTCTAGCCGGCAGGCTGGACAGCAGCAGGGAAAGTAGCAGAGCTGGTCCTGGCAGTGCTATAAGCAATATAGCAAAGGGGGAAAGGCAGTTATGGGATTGGGGAAGCCAGAAGACTGTACAGAGGGAAAAGCAAGTGTTGAAAATGGCAGTGAGAAAGGCAAGAGCTCTAAAGAAATAAAAACTGATGGGAAGAAGGAGTTAAAAGAGCTGCAGCAAGTTCACCTTTTGTGGGAACACTTGAATTTCTTTATAATCTCCCTCCTTGGTTGGGGCAACAAAGCATGAGATGGCTCCAAAAGATTTGAAACCAACTGCATCCCACTGGAAGGATGGGTCTAGCCAGCAGCAGACCATGTGAAACCAATAAATAAGGGGAAAAATGAGACAAGGATGACATTTGGGGGGGGGGGGGGGGGGGGGGCAAGGAGGAGATTTGGGGGGGGGGTGGGGAAGACGGTGAAATAACATTTTGAGAATGGATGTACTTTTTGTAAAATATTTTCAAGAGATGGCCAGGAAAGGGGTCTGATCCATTTAGTGTCTTGCACAAAGCACTAGGCACCCTGCAGATTCATCTGCAGGCTTGTTCCTTCACTGCAAGAAAATATCCTCGCAGGCACAAGCTGCTGAGGCTGAACAATTCAACATCAGAAACCTTGCGGGAACTAGGCACAGACCACCAGGTCTGTTAGAACAGCCTGTCCTGCCTGACCTCTTAGCAGTGCCTATGCCATGTAATTTAGATATAAAATTTATTTCTGTGACCTGGTGTGTTACGTTAGTGCCTGTGCTTGGCATTAAACAGCTACTATATTCTGTCTCACATCCAGAAGGAAGTCTGCCTTAAGTCAGTGCTACAGGAACTTTAAAATAAAACATAGCATACGTTCAGGATGACTAATATATTCCCTGATGCTGGCTTACACAGAGCATGTTGGAAAAGTTGCTTTATTTTGTGTCTGTCGTTTAGAAAATGTGACTCCACATCCATTGTGCTGGGCTCAGGGACGCAGACAGCCTCCCCGCGTGAGCACAGGGACATGGAGATGCGGCTCATTTCGGTGGGGGCAGTCGGAGAGCAGCCAGCGCTGAGCACCCCCGCGTCTCTCCCCAAAAAAACCTTCGCAGAGCTGCTCTGCGAGGGGCAGGGTGATTTTCATTCATGATAACACTGAGCGTCTTTAATCATGTCTAGGAAGGAGTCCAAGCGTCCCTCTGAAATGGCCGCAGCTCCGGGACAACCCAGTTGAGGGGAATGGAGGCCTCTCGTGGGCTTCAAGGCAATAAAACCCGGCACTCAGTTAGTCCCATGGGTCCTATCTGCTACAGGAGGGTGATGGCAACCTACTGAACCCATCGTATTTCTCAGTCTGTTGCTTTCTTGCCATTCCCTGGCTCCCTCCCTAAATCACTTCAGGTCATAACCATTACAGGTTGCCACTACTTCAGCTCTCTGCATTCACCACTCACGACCCACACATATCCAAACCTGAGCTGGGCTCGTAATGCCTACATCTGGGTGAGAGGTGAGTGGTCCTGAACAAACAAGCAAGTTTCCTTTCCGAAAGCACTATTTTACTCTTTTTGGTTAGCTAGTTTGATCATCTGCTAATGAAATACTTTAAAATAAAAGCAAACTTCAACTGGTAACAGCAGAAAACCACAACCACTGACTAATTAAAGCCTTTTTCTAACACACAAAAAACAAGACCACCCAATAGCAAGAGCAGAACTGATGAATCCTGCTAGGTATTTCTTACATCTCTTTGGCCCCCTCTGCAACACACAGGAAGGATGATCTTGAAGTATGAACTGTAAGTGTATCCCACAGACATGCTACTTATTAGCTGATTTTTTTTATTTTTGAAAAGATAAACAGTAGTATTAGACCAGTGCTGAATTACTGAAGAGTACTCTGAATTACCTGGAGCCAAGAATTAAGATATACATCAAATTTAGATCTTGCATCCATTCTGGTTTGAGCTACTTTGGTTGGGTGGGATTAAAATCATATAAATACAATCGTTCTTTTCTCCCCCACCCAAAACCCAGGCATCAGAAAAGATCCTCCTTATAATGGTAACAACCATTATAAGGTTGGGGGAACATCATTTTCAGGAGAAGGCTCTGGAAAGGTTTAGAAGATATAGAGTACACCCCATCACATCAGAGACAGCTACAGGACGTGTTTGTGCTCTTCAGTCATCTCTGCTCAACCACCCGCTCAGAAAAGAGATAGAGGTGCTTGCTACAAAAATAGAAAATTAATGCAGTCCAGAGTATCTACTGATCTCAAGGGCCAGGTTTTTACAGTGGCTGTGGAAAGTAAGCTGAAATCCAACTATATCTGGCCTTCTCCTGCTCACCTCCATGTGGCACCTTCACTGACTTGCCATCATTGTTATCAGTAATTCCTATACAATGTGACACAGAGAGAGAAATAAATGAGACACTTACCCTCCTTCAAAGATCTTGATCCTGACTGGCTCCCCTCTTTTGGTTACAAGAGCCTCTTCTTCTGATTTTCCTCTTTTATCCTCTTCCTTCTCAGCTCTAGTTACATCTTTTCGACCTTCATTAGAAAGGAGCGAAGGCAAATGAACCTATCTCCCCAAAAGAGCAAAACAATCATTGATTACATACAAAATCACTCTAAGACAGACACAGACCAAACAGTCTCAGAAAGAGCCAGCAACCTACCACACACGCTGCTCCTGACAGCTAAGTGCAGTAATTAGGACATCCTCTTAACAAACAGGGCCTCTGCTTCTGGATTTTGAGTCCTGCTGGTTATGATGTATTTACAGTGACTGCTTACAAGTTTTTAAATCACCCCCTGCATATGGTGGCTCAATATCATCCAGCTCTTGCCAACTGGAAAACTGAGGCATAAGAGAAGTGTCTTGGCTGGGGTCACTCTGAGCATGTGGTGGAGCCATGGGTCTCTGTTCCAAATTCCACTGCTCTGTCCTTGGGTAATATATATCTCTAATATATGTATGTCTCTAATATATACATGTAAAAAGGTCTAGAGAGGAGGGATCTGTAGAATTCATATATTTAACCTCAACCTTTGGGGTTCCCCCACATACACACACATTCACACAAATTTGGACTTTAGCTATTTAAGCTTGATATAAATCACTTGACAGTCAAAGCTCTCAGGTGATTTCCTTTCACTGAAACCATGTTGCCAAGGGCACAGTACAGAGAAAGCCACAAAACCAATGGGAGAAAATAATCCTCAACCTCCCCAGATGTTCCCAAGGTGAAATTTGCTTTTTCACTGTTAAACTCGCCACCCCTTGTTTAGACCCAGGTTTAAGTCATGCACTGACATCTCATCTAGCATGTTTAACGTTATTTGTTATAGTATATGGACTTAAACATTAGAGCTGCCTCTCTAGCTCTGTACGATGCAAGGGGAGCTCCCCACACCTGGAATGAAATATTGGGGTGTTGCCCCCCTGCAACCTAACAGTACAAATAATAGGGGTCTCCAAAGCTCCGAAAGAGGAAAGCAGATTGCCTTTCACCCAGGCTACTTTTTACACAACTGCAAGAATATCTGAAGTTCAGTTGAATTACCCATATCCTCACTTTATATATAATTTATGGGAAAAGACTAAAGGCATTTGAGAGACCAGGGTTATTAGAGGGATTTTGGCCTGAACGTAGCCAATGAACTGGCAGAAGTCTAAAGCAGAGCTGGTCACCCTTGACTCTTTACAGATGCTGGAA
>NW_008824591.1:688862-703855 GCF_000699105.1 Pygoscelis adeliae
TAGACACTTATCTTAAGGGGGGGAATGAATCACCCAAGAGGTGCCTCTTTGTCTCCCGTGGTTATATGGGAAGCCAAGAGTGACTAGCTCTGAGACATGCAAAATTCAGTGGGATGTAACCCAGCCTCCACAGCAGCGTGCTGCTGGTACGACCATCAGATTTGCAGCAGGAGCAGGGACGGACTCACTAAAAAGTAGCTTTGCAAAACTGAGGTCAAATATTTCAAATTTGCCCAGTAATTTCAGGAGCTCAGCTTAGAGCATTAAATGTACCTGGGACTGCTCTCTGCCCTCAGGGCCAGCTCACACAGATTAGTCCATGTCCCCACCATCAGACCCACATACCCTTCCTAGGTGCCTCCTGGGAATGGTCCCTGTCCTGTCCTGTCCTATCTCCCTAAATGTGCCCAGGAATTGCTTGGGAGAGGGCTATCAGCCCAGGACAGAACTGTGCCAGGAACCTGTTTAACAATTTAACAGCAGAAACAGTCTCGAGCTGGTGTCTCTGGGCATGGAGACGTCTGTGCTCAGAGGAAATCAGTGGCAGGAGACACACTGAGCAGCTTCAAAAATTAAACCTTGGCCGTTATGACTTCACCTCCTGATATGAGCTACACGTTCGTAACAATGCTAGTGATAACCTTCCCAGTTCAGTTCCTTATTTACTGAGGAATACAAAACAATTGACTTTCTAGATGTAGCATGAGGTTTATTTATTGCAACTTTTAAAAGCACAAAACATAGACAGATGAAAGGCACCAGAGAGAGCCAAAATCATACAGTCACTACTATCCCCTTTTACAATCTCGTTTAATTTACAAAATTTGCAAGCCCGATACAGTGTAATTAGCCATCCCTACATGCATGCTGGAGCCTACAGTCACTTCAGAATTGATCTGCTCAGTAAATCCCACTGGTAATTTAAAAACCAAGCCAAGTACGTAGACAGTATATACAGTACTACTGCTTGCTGGTAGCTTGCTGCATGCATAATTGTACAAAATATTAGAGCTCATTTACATTTTCTGTTGTGTTGACTGACAACTTATAGTTAGACAAAGAAGAAAATATTTAAGGGAAATAGCTAGAGCAGAGTTAACTGAAGGCTGAACTTTCAACCTTTGATTGATGCTACTGCTACACAGCTCCTGTTAATCGCATCTTCCTGAGTAACCAGCAATGCTACTTCCTAATCTGTGCCAGTCACATGTATTTTAAAAACTAAACTGAGGATTTCACTCCCACTGATCACCTAATCAAAAATTATTTCTCTGCTTGGCATAAGGTCAATTTATTGCCATTGAAATTAACATAATTTCTGCAAACCCCACTCCTTTAAGCAGCAGGTATTAATATTAGATTTAGGCTACACCATTTTCTAGGTGAATTTGGCAGGACAAACTCTTACTTTTGCAAATTGTACCATGAAAACCTTAACTTTCACTACCAGTCAGCTTATAAGGTTTTGTCTAAAAGGTTTTTGAGTCTTTTGAGCAAATGCATGCAGTGAAATATGCATTTTGATGACTAAGGGCTGAACCATTCCTGTCTAGAGCTTAACCTTTAACTTCAGGGTATGAGGGTCTCGTATTTCTGAAACACACACTTGGTGTGCATTTTAGCACCACGTCAAAGAGCAAAGCTCAGAGGAGCACAGGCACTTCTATTAGAGAATGGAGTCAAGGATGGTACGACACCGTTCAGATAAAATCCTTTGAAAAAGAGTGCATAAATATCAAGCATTAGTGTGGTTATTGCACTGCACAGGTAATTGTCTGCCTCTGTGTCCCTAGAAATTCTGTCTTTTGGATTTCTGCAGAAGAATGATGGAAATGCTGAATAGAAATAAAGATTTATTGAATCAAAGTGACTCTACTGTGTATTTTAAGACATATTTATAAGCAGCAGCTGCAGCAGCGATTATGATAAATTTAATATTCAGAGTTCATTTCATGATACAGAAATAAAATGAATAATCCATCAATATAAATTGACTTGAGATGAATATCAAATTGCAAAATCTTCATAGCAATTCTGTTTGCTAATCTACATGAACATGATCTGGATTAAAGGAATCTGTATGGTTCAGCATTAACCAAGAGGGGAAAAGTCTGGCCTCAAAATGAGATACAAAACACTAGGCAGTTACCAGAAGTGTCTTAAAGACTTCTGTGCCCATATGGGCAATGCCTCTGGTGAGCTCTGCCCCTGTGAAGCCATTTGCCTTGCTCCCCTTAACTCTAAAGTCCGGTATAACATATCCTTAGATACCTGGAAAAGGAGGTAGACAGCTAAGGACATTAACTAAATGGACTAAATGACACGGGTGTTTTAACAAGACTCCATGTCTAACCTACTGAGGCACTTTTAGAAATGTCACTGCATGCCTTTACGCTTCTTTGGGGGCCTAAATACACTTGCAAATCTCCCTTTAATATTTTTAAATACTTTTAAGCATGCCTCTCCATGTTCATTAATGTAAGATCAGTAGATGCACAACCAGACAGAATCCCATTTCCCCAAGGTAATCCTTTTTCATTTATTACATGCAAAATGTAGGGAATTATAACAGCATTTATTAAAAAAAAAAAAGTTGTAAAGCTATTTGAAATATCAAGACAAATGCAAATCAAGTCTAATCCTTTGTGCTTGAGCAGTGGCAGTTCATGGCGCAGTGATGATTCCTACATGCTCTTTTGATTACAAGGCAAGTAGAAACTGGAGAAAAGAAATACGGCACACTGCCTTGCAGCAGGCTTGCCTTTTTTTTTTTTTTTTTTATTACAGTGGGTGCTAGCTTCTTCATTCTAAAAGTTTCACTGAGAACAACTGCTTACCAAACTGAGAGAGGGATGAATAAACTCCTATTAAACTAAGAATAGCAATTCCCCGTCCCTTGTCCCCCTCTTCCCATGTATCCAAATGGATGAGGAGAAATATATAGGATTGCATTACCTCTGTCATTTTTGGCTTCCTGGAGCTGGACGGGACAAGCCTGCCTGCCTCTGGACGTGGAGCAGTAGCCATGGTGTAGGTTTCCTTGCTCACCTTCTGCTTGGACCTCAGGAGGGACAGGGCTGCTTTAGTGGATATACCCGGAAGGTTAGGATTATACAAGCTAATACACCAGCTGGCATACACTGAAGACCGTCGATCAGCTTGCTGGATATGATTTGGCTTTATGTAGTTTAAATAGCACCAACTGACATTAGTGGTTGTGTGGAGACTGGGGAACTGAAGTACCTTCTTTGTATCTGTACCTTCTCGAGACTTCATTGCACTATGAGTGACCTCAGACAGAGGTGCAGGGCTTGGAGGGTTTGGTGGAGACTGCTCCACCAGTTCTTTGGAGTCTTCTTTCTTCACGGGTTGCAAAGGTGCCTTGCTGAGGAACTGCTTGCCAGCTGGCTGCTTATACTCTTCCAGTGCTGCAAAACTTGGAGAACCTGAATGGGACACAGCTTGCTGTAAAGTACTGGGGATTTCCTTTGGCTCTGACTGCTCTAAGGACAAACTAGGTGGTGTTTCAACCTCGACCCTGCCTTGGCTTTCTGCAAGAAAGTGAGATTTATCCTGCTTTTTCCCTTCTTCTATTGCACTGGGTGGCTTCACCACTTCCAACTTCTCTTCTGCTTCAGACACCTCCTCCTCTTTCACTCTCTTCTGCTGTTGTGTTTCCATTGTCAGCTCCAAACTACCAGCTGGAGAGAGCATCCTTTTGCTTCCACCGACTGTTGATGGGCCTCCTTCCAGTCCAAGGATGCTGTCTGACGGGGAGGTGAGTGGCATATAGCTTTTTCGTTCTGGTAAGGGTAAGGGCACTCTCAGATACGGGCTCTGGAAAATGCTTCTTTGATCCTCTGTGATCATCTGTGCCAGATCGAAGCCTAGTCCATGAACATCGGCACTACAGACCAGGGTACCCTTGGGTTGGCAATCATCAAATTTTGGGAGAACGATAGAAGAGGAACTGCACTGGGATTGAGTGACCAGAATCTGGGAAAGTGTTGTGTACATCGCACTCCCATAGGACGGCATGTTTGTCTGTATGCGAACGGGGACAACAAGTGACACCATTGGGTCTGACCGCGTAGGAACAACGAGCTGAGATGCAGATATGGACACTGAAGGACTTGTTGTGCAGGTCAAAGGATGCAACCTACTGTCTGAGCCATACTCTGTGCATGGGGAAAGACTGGAGGTTCCTGCTGCTGGGAATAAACTGGATTTGATCTGTGGCAAATGTCCACCAGCTTCACCTGGCAACTGGAGAGCAAACTGAGACTGAAGAGGCAGAAAAAAGGCCGAAGGGATTGGTGAGGAGCCAGGATAATGCACCGGCAGGAATGAAGGATGCTGCCTGAACGGCACCTCAGCAGGGTGAGACATTAAGGGAGGAGCAATATGAAGCGGGCCCGGGTGGATGAGCGTTTGCGGGAGAGGCAGTGGTGGGGTCTGAAATATGGAAGGAGGAATCTGAGGCATGGTGAACTGAGCAGAGAGGATGTCAGACATAGTGTGTGCAGCGAAGAGCTCTGCAGACTGCCCTGGCTGTGGCAGGAGGTGCTGGTAGGGGAAGATAGAAACTTGTGGGGGCAAGATAGAAACTTGTGGGGACATGAACTGTTTTTCATGCAGCGTTAGCTGTGGTATGGGATGATGAAACACTTGCAGAGCTTCTGTGTATGGCTGGGTATATGCTGGCTCAGGGCTGTCTTTTGGCTGACTCTTTTCACTTGGGTAAGTACCATGAGAGGGCAAAGGGGATGAAGATGTTGGCTGATGGGGCAAACTTGTCGAAGGAGATTTACTTGAAGAAGGAATTGGATCTTCTGTCTCTGGCCGGCCTGTTGGGGCCGAGTCTGGCTCATGTTCTGGTTGTCTAGTGAGGGATGCTTGCCTAACTAGAAAGCATTTCCTTCTCTCCTGTGGAGCCGAGGAGGCTGACGGGCCAGGGGTTGAGGCAGGAGTGGACGACAGGCTCCCATAGTCAAATGATTTACTGCGGGTCTCTGACATCTGGGAAGGATGTGACACATTCGGTGTCTGCTCAGAAGCAGATCTCCGCATTTCCCTGGAATGATGATGGTGGCTTGGTACCATCAACATATGTGAGCCAATGCCAGGAGGCTTTGGGTGGGATTCAGAGGGCTGGCTGGTTGACTCCGACTTGCTGTGATCTTCACGATCAAATGACACAGAGTGGCTGGAGCTGTGGGATATGCTGCTTTCCTGACTTGGGCTTCGGGTGAGAGAGACTGATTCAAAACTGGACTCTCCGGAGGACTGAGCCATTTCTGCCAGCCGCAGCCTTTTCTTTTTTGGTGGTAGTTTCTCTGCAGGGAGCTGAGAAAGGGTCTGGCTCCTCTGTGGCCACTGAAATTCCTCTGTTTTCTCTGGCTCTTTCGGAGGAGGCTCTGGCTCCGTTTCTGGTCTGTCAGGCTCTTCCGTGACCAGAATCTCTGGAACCTGGATGTTGGGCTGGCGTACCAGCTTGGGCTGCAGGGAGTGAGGCGGTCGGCTGTGCTGGGGTGTTGGCTGAGACGAGTACTGTGACAAGGGTTTCTCTTCTCCTTCCAAGCTGCTCGCCTGCTCGATAGAGTCAGACTTCTCAAAGGAGCTTGTATGCTGGATGACGGAGATCTCCTTTGAGGTTGTTCTTCTCTCTTTGCCCTCCACACTTGAAGCCGGTTTGGTATTCCTGGAATGAAAGCTGGCACTGACATCAGAAGGTGCGGATTTACCCGGATCTGCTGGTGACTTAATGGATTCACGGGTTAGGTTTAAAGCGACATCAGATGATGCCGGGTTTGCAAACTGAGTCCCTGGCCCAGTACTGGAGGAGGGAGTGTCAGACAGCTCGAAAGCTGGAGGCTCCTCATCATCACCGAGACTCTTTTCCTTTCGTCTTTTTCGGAGTGGGGTGAGCTCCAAACTGCTCCCTAGCTTGTAATGCATCATCTGGGGCCACGTGTCAGGATCTGCAACACTTTTCTCAGTCTCTGAAGAGGTATGGGAAGTGGAAGAGCGAGGCTTTGAGACCTGAAGTTCTGAACAGTAGTATTTCTTATGAGCTTCATAATTGTCCCTTTTCTTATACCGAGCACCACATATGTTACACTCGTACATGAACCCTTTGACTTTCGGACCCTTCCTTGACTTTTTGGTAAGATCGCTTTCCTTGGTTTCAGGCTCCTCGGGAGGTTTGGAAACAGTTTCTTTGTTCACAGAGCTAACCTCCTCCGAGACGTACTCTACTCCCAAAGGTAGCTCAATAGCTGGTTGTCGTTTTAGCATTCGAGGATGGGAAGAAAACGCTTGACTGCGGCTTAAGACTTCAGGCTCCATGATGTGATCATCAAATGAATAGCTACCTCTAAAGGTATGTGGGGAGCTTATAGTGCATGCAGCAGAAGGCATTGAGTGGCTTCTTAGGAGAGGCACTGTCTCTGTGGCACTGTGGGATTGCTGAAGTGACAACAATGATTGTTCGGGCTTAATTTTTTCACCGTGGGATGTCAACACTTTTGATGCATCCAACTGGCTACTGGAACCAGACTTGATATCAAACTGAAACGGTTCTCTATATACACCAGACTTTGGAGATTCAATGCTGCTACGTCTAGATAAAGAGCTTCTTCTAGGCTTAACACTATCTATTTCACTGGTATCTACAACAGCTTCATTAATTGTAATTAGCTTAGTGATGTGTTCAATAACCTGTGTTCTAGGCACAGATAACGGTACCATACTAGGTTTCTCTTCGGTAGACAGGTGTGGAAACCCCTGGGTTGTGTTTGCAGCTAACGCTGCAGTCCTTTGCCCAATTCTACCACATTTCCCAAAAATAATTTCTGCATAAGATTTTGCATTAGTATTTGGTGGGCTGATCTGCTGCTCTGCACTTTCTGATCTTGAGAAGTAGCCTGACTCGGTACTCCCTTTGCTCCCGGGGCTCAGGAAAGCTTGTTCATCTATGACCTTCTTCCGTTCGCTTAAGCGGAGTGCAAGCTTCTGCTTTATAGTATGGGTATCTTCAGATTTATGGCTCAGAGCATGGTCTGACGATGGCTCCACAAACTGGGTGCTGTCCTCAAGAGACTGAGACATACTGGAATGAGACAATGAACACCGGTCGTGGCTGGATCCTTGGCTCCCTCCACTCAGCAAACTACTGGACAACAGGGTGTGCTTCTGCCTGGGTGAGAGCTCTACTGAATGGCCCGACATTGCACCCGTTTCCTCCTCCGAATCTGTGCTTTCTCCTTCTGTTGGCTCTTCGAAGTCCTCCCCGCCAATCCTTTCCATTTCCAAGCTCGATGGATACATCTCCGCTCCGATCCCTGAGGCCAGCCCAGCTTTTATTCGATGAGCATGAGATTTCCTATGTTTATACAAATTGCTCTTAGTCTTAAAAGAAAAGCCACATGGAATGCAAGGGTATGGCCTCTCACCTGTGTGTGACCTGATATGTTTTTGGAGCACACTTGGCTTCGCACAAGGCCTGCTGCAGTACTGGCAAATGTATTTGCCTGGCTTCTGAGGTTTCTTTTCCTTCTTGTGCACTTCCTCAGCTTGTTTTAAGGAAACCTGTGAAGGGCGAGGGATATAGACCTTTTGAACGGACGGCATGTCCTCTCCAGGAATGATCGGTGAATGGGAAGGTAAGAGCTGGCCGTGGTGAGAATGAAGCCCGGGTGATGAAAAGGAGCCAGAGGGACCTGGTCTTACTGGATCAACTAGCTGCCATGTGGGACCTTCAAGGACATGCTCTGGTTTCCCAGGAGACATAAATGCTGGTGACAGTGCGTGCTGCTGAAGCTGCGAAACGTGGGGAGGATGTTCAGAAGACGAAGGCTTGGGTTGCTTCTGATGTCCAGTCTTCTCCTGAGACTCCTCTCTTGGAATCAGCAAAGAACCAGAAAAGTGCTGCTGCGATATGATATCTCGGAGAGGGGTTCCTTGTGAAGAAGCAGAGCTGCCCTGGTACGTAGCTGCGGATGAAATACTGGCTTGGAAAGCCTCTCCTTTGGGAAGCCTCTTTCTTGGACTTTCCTCAGACTTTTTTGTGCTCTTCTGGCTTTGTTCAGGATCCATGACCTTAAAAGGGTCTTTGAATGCTATTTCGGGAAGGTTTTGGCAGGCTTCATTTACGAATAATAAAGGTCTCTTCTGTAGATTCCCTGTTTTGCCTGCATTTGCTATGAAGCTGGAGCCGCCAGGAGATGGTTGTTGATTTAAGATTTTACTAAAGTGTCACTAGTTGCTATTTGATTCAAAAAAAAATGTTTCAAGGTCAATAAAGTTCACATTGGTAACACATGACAAACTACTTCAAAGAGAGAAAACTTTCCAAAACTTTTAGTCCAAATATTTTCCTTGTGAACTTGGTTAAGGCTTTAAACCTTGCCATTTTATTTCAGTTGACAGTGGCAAGCCTTCAAAGTCAAGATGCAACCCACAATGTGTCTCTTGTTTGTTATGCAAACCTTTGAAAACTTGAGACTTTAGTGCTCATCTCATAATGATCTTTTTTTCCTGTGCAAGGAAAATAACACTGAACGGTGTATGTCCCCCTGTGTCTTCCTTCTGTTCCACTTTTGAGTTCAAAAGACTTGGAAAAGTATTTCCCACATTTCTGTAATTACATCCAAAAGAAAACACACAGAAAAAATTACTTCAGTATTTGTATTTAAGTAATTAAATGCTGCTACTTTTATAGAGGATGACAGTAAATATTTTGCACAAAAGAAATTCAGAATAACTGATTGAATGTCTACCATTCATGAGACGTTACTTTTAATGGTAATCTAAACATAAATTGTACTAAGTCAAACCTCAGGGACTTAGTTTAATGCACAGTTTAATGCACACATAACCTGGCTCTGTAGCAGTAACCAAAGACAGAAACTTGAAACACAGTTTTGAAAAATGTATTAAAATGGTTTCAAACTTGAATTCCTTCTAATCTCCTGCAAACATTTATGGTTTTACAATTTTTATAATTATATTTCTCTTCCAAACAGATTACACAGTAAAGCTGACTAAACACAAAGCACTGCTTAATGTAGCACGTACATTCACTGACAAATAAAAAGCAAATCTTTTCTGCATAAAATCCGCTCTTAAGCTTCCAACAATCTTCAGTGTCTTTTACAACAATAGCAGGTAAAGAGAAAGCACACACACTCTTTTACTGAAATGTTGCCTCTTTAATTTCCTGCCTTTCGCTACCAAACAATGGTGCAAGTCCGACTTCTATAGCATGCGCATTTTTCATACAGGCAGGATGTCATAATTGGCTGTCTATAAAGGGGAACCCTTCTTACAATGAATTTGAATGGAGGCTCTATTAAACCTACCACGCTTGTCAGCAAATACAGCTATTGATGAGACACTCGGGGAGGAAATACTCTGATTCCACTGAAATAAGACAGCATCGCCAAGAGATGAAATAGAAAATGGGTGGGGTATTCCTAAGGATAATAGGGATGCTGCTTTTTAAGTAAAGCAAATTGATACATGTAATTTACAATGAGAAAAGAAATATCTTCCTTCTTTACGAAGCTATTATCTGCCTTAGGGTGCAGTGCCTTGCTATGACAGAATTGCATTGGTTTAATTATAGGAAATTGCTCAAAGCCCTGCTGCTTTGATCCTGCCCCATGTAGGGGGAGGGTGTATGGATGGGGCTGAAATGTAAACCCGGCAAAACTGGGAAGCACAGGGGACTGAGATTTTAGCTGCACAATGGCCCAACTTCATCTAGAGGAGCAACAGCGAAGAGCCAGCAGCAGAGGTTGGTTGTGCTTAACATGAAGTCCTCCAAGGATTACCCACTCCTTATTCATCCCTATACCAACCCTGTGGATGCTCCACATTCAAAGAGGAAAGAGAGACATGGAGTGTAAGGTAACTCAGTTTAATTTAGCAGAGTCTAAAAATATGATAACACCCTAGGATACATCATGACCAACTAGACTTTACAAAAGTGGTTAAAAACTGGCTATTTTTTGGACAGGATTGATTTCACCTAACCTTAGATGGCCAAAAGTCAGGGTTCAAGTCCTTAGACACGCCTCCCTATATTATCACTGAGAGATGCATGTGCCGATGAGGGACCCAATGGGGGCAATGCATCCCACAGTACAGTCTCAGTTCAGTGAGATTGATTGCCCTGAGATGTCATCTCTTATTGACTGAATTAATGGCTTACTTGGCCAGCTGTGACATCCACATCTTAGGTAAATGTACAGTAAATCAATCCTACCCTTAAATTTCACCTTTCTTTTCCCCAAATATAGGTTCCGCTCCCCTTCAGCATGAGCTTTTCATCTTCCCAGGGCCTGCAGAGCACCTGCACTTGCCCCAACTTGCTAAGAAAGGTGCCTCGTGTTTATGGGCTCATTGCTATAAAGAGTAATTAATTACATTTTGAAACCCTTTTTAGAGAGTGCTGGTTCCTCGATGCTGACTAACACTGACCATGGTTTGGGCTAGACTTAGAGCACTGTACTTACAGCACAGGACTTACTCAAGATCAAAGACAGTTGTGGAGCTGATTTATCACGTTGATTTTTGCCCAAGATGCTGTTCTTTGCCCCACTCATGACACATAGAGCATATTAATTTGGTAGAAGTGGATTTAAGCAGACACTTTTTCAGCAAGTGCAAAGTGAACATTGCCTCCCACAAGCTCAAGCACTCACATTTAAGAATTGCCAATTCAAGAATGCCTGAAAAACATTTCAATACTGTGTTTTCTCCTATAGGCTCCATATCCACTCCTAAGTGTAAAATAATTAGGGTTGTGAGGAAGCTTCCTGAGATGATGCAATATCATCCCAAATGTTCAGACCATCCTCAGTCTCCTCTGATGAACACATGGGCCCCAGCTGATTTTGTTAGGAACTCTGCACAAAAGTTAACATTTAAAGAATTGGTCAACAAACAAGCACACCTGCTGCCTACAGCAGTGAGCGCAGCCATTCTGGGGCAATTCAGCCTAATTTCTACATATTTTTTCCATTATTGGAAATGGCCCCTGGAATGGCAATAGCAAAAGATAATTCTCCTAGCTGGATGCAGTTACTCCAGATTAATACCTCTCCAAGGAAAATTCAACAATGCAAATTAAAGTGGCAGGAAAAACAAAGTCCACCCAGCTAAAAATTGTACGAGGGTTTCTCCCCTGTGAACTTCGAGGCATAGTAGAGGAAGGGAATAAGAGCTTCCAAAATCTGGTTGTGGATGCCTAACACTGCTCTGCCCAGCTCAGATACAACCTAGAGTAGCTAAGGAGCGTCTCACTGCATTACATCAGGTAGGAGATCTTGTTCCCGCCGCTCTCTCTTTTGCCTGATGCTTCCCTCCAGCTGGCAGAGACGAGGGGGCTGGCGCGGGTCAGCCCTCCACAGAGCTCCTTTCACACAGACAGTCTCCTACTGGCTGCTTCTGGAAATGCAATGGGACTAATGGGGGGGGAGAACTTTCTTCCTCATTTTCCTTCCAGTTTCTATTCTCTTTACCTCAGTCAAAATCTATCTTCAGACTTCAGCCTTTTAATATTCATTACACTTTCCTAGTTCTCCCATTTCTTCTCAGAAAAGGCACATCTTTTGCTTTTACTTTCGTCTCCTCCTCCTCATGACCTGAGTAGCTTCTTCTCTCCGTCATGTGTTTGTTATTCCTCTACTATTTTTGCTCATCACTTTCACTTAGCATGTATTCTGCACTGCACTCTCTGTAGAACAGCACAACCGCAGCTAACGCACAGCAAGGCAGTGCATGGCATTGGCACAACATCAGCAAATCTTTAAGAAAGAAGTCACATGGATTTTACGGCACATGGTTTCCAGCTGCTAACATTGCATGTCTGTGGCCAAATCCAAAGTACAGGCACTAAAACTGGGGATTCCAGCTATTATTTCTATTCAAACATAATTTCTTAGGGTTTTACTTGAAATGCAATGGAGCGAACATGAACAGAAATGCCTGTTTCATTTGCAATGACGGAAACAGACTGCCACCCTGATGAAAGAAATCAATGCCAAAATTCCTTCTGATTTTAATGGGACCTGAATTTTACCCTAAAGCCTGAGATAAAATGCTTAGAAATGCTCTTTTAGAAAGTCACAGCTGTTGGTATTTTGAATTACCTTATTACGGCTGAAATGAATTCCTGCAAAGAGGCCCAGGCATACAGTCTGTCCCAAAGTCTCAAATCCTCCCAAAGGGTTTGAGGAAAAGCTAACCAGTGTCAAGCCTTAGGTTGGTCCCTCTGAGCCTGGGACTATCACCACTTATATGCAGCCATGCACCCAAACAAGCTCTTCACCATTGGATTTGGTACTGAGTCCTCCCACAAGCGGGAAGACAAATGCTGCAGGCTGCACCTGACACCTGAGCTCCAGATAGGAACATCACTGAAAAGACATTTGAAGGCATCAGGCCTTTCTCTGCGTTGTGGTTGGCCTTCAGAATTCATTCCTTTCAAGTGACATGTGGAAAACTGCAGTGCTTGGCTTTCTGTTGCTTGCCTTTTGTTTCCAGCACACCGAAACATCTCGTTACAGTGGATCCTTAAAACCCTACTGGTGGCAAAGCTCTGCTGTTTGCAATACTCAAGCAGATGGACGGATTTTCTCTGCTGTTTGGTCCTCTCCCAGCCAGATCGAGATCCAGTGTGATTAGTGAGAAGCTATTACAGCTCTGCCTTTTCTATACTATTCCAACCATAACAGCATTTTCTTCTATACACCAAATTTTAGCCTGTTTTTGAAGATGCCAGGCTTATGTGAGAATGCCTGGTGTGCTACTAGAAAATCCACCTGTTTATTCCTCATGATAACTTTTAAGCCATTTGGCCAATTCTAACAAAATTTAACCAATGACCAACATATTTGACATATGTTAAATATGTTTTAAAATCTTACAAGTTTTGTGAAAGTGAGTGAACTAGGCAAAGCACAAGTTCCTATTTCTGCTCCGCTGAGTGACAGGTACAGCTCCCTTCTTACTGGCAGCCACTAAAATGTCCTGTCTACAGAAAAGCCACATTCAGTATTTACCCTTTTTTAATCTACAGATTAATCAATCTGGAGAGACACATCTGTGGGAAACCAGATCCCTTTTTTCAGTAACTTATGATGTTCCTCAGTTCTTACAAAAAAACTGCAAATCCACACTTTATAAAAGCAGGTAAGGCGATGGGCAAAGCACAGGGTGGTAGGGCATTCTGCTACCTAGAGATCATGGTCTTTGCAAGTAAATGCCAACTCTGGTTTTGAAAAAAAGGGCAGATGCCACCTTAGACATTCAAAGTGATTTATGACTAAGAGGGATTTACAACGCAAACAGCGGGCAGCAGTAGTAGATCTCCTGTCATTACCTCTTGTAACTAGACTGAGTAACAAAAAATGCTACTGCAGCACTGGGAGGACTCACCAGGCAAAAGTTTCTCAAACAGATTGAAGAAAAAGCAAAGTAAACCAGACAAACAGAAAAGCAAGTCCTGTTCCCAGGTTGAGTTCACTGCAAAGGGCAGTGCACACATCCAGGATAAGTCACTAGGGTAAAAACAGAGATTACTTACAGTGGACTTGGACTTGGTATTCTGTAATTTTGACGGTGTCTCTCTTTTGTTTGCCCACGATTTAATTCAGTCTGTAAAAGAAACAGCACGTTGGAATCAGAATGCATGTATATTAAAATGCCATCTCAGCAGTGAGCACACAGGACTTACATCAGGTGCCCTGATGGAGAGGATTGCTTGGTAACCGAAACAGTACACAAACTCAGTCCCAACAGCTGGAGAAGCCCTTGGTGACGGCATTCACCTCCTTCAGCACGTTTACCCTGACGGTGACGTGCACGCTCGTAGAAAACACATCGCCATGGGGTATTCCTCCTCCTGGACAAGGCTGCAAGGGAAACCACAGCCTGGCTGGTGTCAGCCGCAGGCAGAAGCAGTGCAGACAAGACAAAAGCTCCACACCCTGGCATGGATTTCAGGTCTGCTCAGATATTGAGTATTCAGATCAGCATGCAGGTGCTGCAGCCCTTCCTCCAAAGCTCGTACTTAGTCCTGAGTTTTGCATTTAGACCACCTTTAGTTTTAAGTAAGCCATTCAGTTCCTCCATACTTACTTTCCACAAAGCTCCTAATACGACTGAATTGATCTGCACATGGGTCAGGTTTAGATACAGGAAAGCAACATTCCAAATGAAGATCTACTTTAAAAAATGACCCTGAGTATGGACCATGCTCTGAGTATACTTTACATGCAAAGAAAAAGACGTTTCCTTCACAGACAACAAGCATTGCAATTCCACAGGAGAATGTATGGTTCCTCCAAGTTGATGTCCCCATCACAAATCCTGTGTCCAGTGGCACGTGTGCAACCCACTCTGGAGCAGAGGGGTTTGAACCTGCCACCAGAGAATAACACAATCAGGACTAAACACCTCTCTCTTCCTTTCCTACATGGTCACAGCATTTCTGAACCACTGAAGGAACAAAGGCTGGCAGCACATATTGCTTACTAAAGCACCTCCAGAACACAATTCTGATTGCACAGAAACCCTGGTTTTCATAAGCAGTTTAAGGTCTCTCAGGCTTTGTGATGAATGACAAAAAGAGAGCCAAGGAGAATCTCCATCCTTTATTGGATGCGGAGGGGAACATTGTCACCGAGGATGAGGAAAAGGCTGAGGTACTTAATGCCTTCTTTGCCTCAGTCTTTAGCAGGCAGACCAGTTATCCTCAGGGTACTCGGCCCCCTGAGCTGGAAGACAGGGACGGCGAGCAGGATGAACCCCCCATAATCCAAGAGGAAGCGGTTAACGACCTGCTACGCCACCTGGATGCTCACAAGTCTATGGGGCCAGATGGGATCCACCCGAGGATGCTGAGGGAGCTGGCGGAGGAGCTTGCCAAGCCACTCTCCATCATCTATCAGCAGTCCTGGCTAACGGGGGGAGGTCCCAGACGA
>NW_008824591.1:705079-718703 GCF_000699105.1 Pygoscelis adeliae
GTTGCGCCAGGGGAGGTTTAGATTGGACATGAGGAAAAATTTCTCTACTGAAAGAGTGGTTAAACATTGGAACAGGCTGCCCAGGGAAGTGGTTGAGTCGTGTAGATGAGGCACTTAGGGACATGGTTTAGTGGGCATGGTGGTGTTGGGTTGACGGTTGGACTCGATGATCTTAGAGGTCTTTTCCAACCTTAATGATTCTATGAATTTGTGAAAGCTCCAAGGGGCTTCACGTTCAGAGACAGTAGCCCCTTCCACAAGTGGCTGCTGCAGGACAATCTCTGACTTCACAGCTCACATGCCCAAATATTCCTGAAGTTTTGAGCTTCACTCCTGCCACCTTCTTCAACCTACCTTCAACCCCAGCTTGCTGCCACCTTGCCTTTTTATCATATTGTGTCCAATTCTGGACTGCACCTTCCTTATCGTTCCAACCTCCTGCTACCACAAACCTGATCATGCTAGTGAGATCTCCACTTCCCCATCCTTTTTCTCCCCCTGAAAACGCAGTGCTGCAAGCCCCGGTGCCACCTCCTTGTGCCAATACCAGCTGTGTAAAGATGGGGTTGCAGCGGGAAGCCACCTCACCAGCCTGCTTCTCCAGACAGCAGAACCCCTGGGCATGTGCCAGGACATTCTGATGGACACGTGCACCTCTGTACACAGATGCCAATTCTGTCCAGACAGATAGGGACATACAAACATCTAAAGAAGAATGAGTTTGGAAACTAAACACTTTGGCAAGCAACCTCCTCTCACCTGAGGAGCATGCCCAACCACAGCCATGAAAAAAAGGTCATTTTTTCACCACTTAGGTTTTCATTCCAGTTTTGCCATCCAGACTCCCAGAAGCTGTAAATTTAGGAAGAACAAAGCAGCAGAGGGATGGTACTGCAGTGCCTGAATGCAGCCCTGTCTCCTCCCAAATCCCAAGCTCAAAGTGGAAACAAGTTTGGTGAAGTGTCATAAACTCGATTTGAATCTTGCAGCCACCACAAACCCTGGCACAAGGAGCACTCGTTGGGCTGGGAAGAGGGCTGAAATTCCACCTCCCTTGGGGCCATGCCTCCTAAAATCCAGCCGAGTAGTCTCAGACAACAACTCAAACCAGTTAAAGCCTGTTGGTACCTAAAATCAGCTGGTGCCTCCATGCTGTGTTATGAACACAGCATCCATAAGAGAAGAGGTGCCCCCTGCACCACCGTGAAGCATGTGGTGATGAAATGCAAGACTTGATTCTCCTGCCCCTTAGGAAGCTGGATCCCACATCCCATGTTCCAAGTTACTGTCCCAGCCCTATCACCAGCATGGTGTATTTTCTTTCCAGATAGGTCTGGCCCACCCTGCAGCCAGGAGCACTGTAGTCACGAGTCAAAGCGAGGAGAAACAAATGGGACCTTCACCCTGCAGCTCTGTGTGATGGTGGAGAGAGGAACATGCCCTGGGTCCTGCTCCCACCCACCTTCAGCCCAGTGCTCGGAGTTGTGCTTTGTGGGTGAAGAGCCATGAGCTGGACAGACTCATTGCTGAACTTCGTGCACCAAGAGACCACCGGGTCACACAGGTATTTCTTGCTAACACCCAGGGTCGATGAAGAGTTTGGACCCAGCAATCAGCTGTTTCCACAAGCCACAATTTATCCATCTGTGAGTTCCAAAGATGCACTCAGTGTCACATACCACAGAAAATAAATGCTGCCACGAGCAGCTCACACACTAAGAGAGGAAAGAGGGGAAAGAGGGGATGCACTCACAGGCAGAGGCGAGATGGATGTGAGCAAAGCAGGGCAGATGCACATGGACACTGCTGCAGGAGGAGACGTACAGCAGCAGTTAATGCTGACGGGCTCTGCAAAAGCTCCTAATGTCCCCTTTGCCCATCTCTAGTCTATACAGCATCGTCATGTCCATGGTGCCTGCTCTGGACAGCCAGTCCTCAGGCCACCCCCTGAGTAAGAAATTCCCCAAACCACTGCCAACAATGGCATCATGCCAATTACAAGAGCAGTTTCTAGACTGAAGGGGGTAAGAAGCTGTGGGACCCTTTAATCCTCCTCCCCTCCTCCCCAAGGGGCCATGAACAAGCAGTACTCCTCTTTTCTCTCCAACATCTGCTTCTGCTGGAGAAAGGAGGACTCTGCTCTAATGGGAGCTGAAGTTCTTCCGAGCAGGTGTGTGGGGCCAACACGGGGGAAGCACAGCCTCGTGCACGGGGGCAAGACGACCTCCATGCTGACCTCCAGCTCACCTTCCCCCCATGCTCTGGGGCAAATGCTGCTTCCCTAAGTGGGTACGGCTGATTGAAAAAGCAGTGACAGAAAGAAAAAAACCCGCATCCTCCATTGCTCAGAGCAACATTTGGGATTGGCAAAAGATCACTCCCTCTGTGCTCCTCCGGCTCAATGATAAAACGAGTCTATTCATATGAAGTGTGAATATCGCTCAGGTGGTTTGTCTCCATCCGTGGCCCCCTCCTCTCTAACCCTGCTTCCAGCTGCTGTCCCACGCCATACTTACCCCACCTCGTGCCCCCGGTCCTCTGGCAGAATGGGGCAAGGAGGCAGAGGGAAAGGCAAAGCAGGGAAGGGAAGGGATGAGAGCCACCGGGGGAAAGGCTGCAGGCACGAGAGAGCTGCCCAGCGCTGTCAGTGAGGATGGAGTGTACGATTACAATGGTACAGAGATGGCTGCCCCGGGGAACCCCCCGCCACGGCGCAGGCGAGCAGGAAGGGCACTGCAGCGGGAGGCTGGACGTGATCCCTGGGGGAAGCCGTTTGCTCGACGCGTCTGAACTTCGCCGCTGCCTGACCTGCTCGGCGCATTCAAACCCTGCCCGGCTGAAATGCACCTGCCAGATCTCCTTTCTATCCAGGGGCAGACGCACAAAGCAAGTTTTATTCTTTCTCAGTGGCAGCTGATTGTTAGAAAATGAAAATTAAAAGACAAAAGGATTTTTTTTTTCTTTCTTTTTTTTTCAGGAAGCAGCAGTTTTTTGTTTTAAAGCTACAAACTCAGGCATCTACCAACATGATTCACGCATTTGATTCTTAAACCAATTTCACACGTGCAACATCTGCCGAGTTGCTGTGGACTCGCTGAGGGGAAAAGGCAATCCAGTGCTAAACTCAAGTGACTTGGGTTCAATTCCCACTTCGGTTACACATTTCCTGTGTGAAACTGGGCAAGTCATATCATCTACGGTCCACATTAGTCCCCACTTCTAAAACGGGGATACTTCCCTATTTCACAGATGTGTTGTGAGTCATCCATTAATGTCTGTGAGGCCCTCGGATACTCTGGGAAGGGAGAGACCCACAGAGATAAACAGGGATCCATATAACTAGAAACAGACGGGAAGACATCCAGGAGACTTTCTCTGCTCATTAAAAAGTCTAGGATTGAATGCTGTGCTTATTAACTTTTACTTATAGCCCACACGGTTTCAGCAACTTCCCTTCTCACCTTTCCAGGCAGCAAAGGGCACCAGTACCTGCACCACAAGGAAAGCAGACAGACAAAAGCAACTCTGCATCTTGCCAGCAAGGCATGTGCAAAGGGTTAACCTATTTTCATAACTTAAAACAGTTTTTCCAGAAAAGCATTTGAGTTGGAACAAAGTAATTATTGCAAAATCTGCATATTTTAGAGCTAAATATTCCCAGAAATATCACCATTGAAACTAGAAGGAAAAAAAAGCAATAAGCTCCGTGCAACCTGGCGAGCATCACCACCAGAAAGCCAGAGATGGAGCAAGGCTCTCTGCACCATGAACCCAGATATGGCAAACAGCAGCTGAGAGCTCCCTTCCTCCTGATCACACTCACAAAACACAGAAGTCACAGCAGTTTCAGCCTGCCTTAGAGGCTAATACTCAGCTCTGCCCCATCCAGTGCAAACCTTTGGTACAGTTTTAAGGCAGACCCAGCTTTCGCACACAGCCTCACGTGTGCTGCCTGGACCAGCTCACGGCTGCTCCATTTCCATCATTAAGCACAACTGGGACTTGAAGCCAGGCTCCTGCAGACAGGAAGGGCATGCCAATATACCACTCATATTCCAGAGGGTTTGTTGGGTTGTTTTTTTTTTTTACATTTGTAATGAAACTAATCCTGTTTTCTTGCAAACAAAACTCAAGAAAACCAACTTCTCTCACAATGTTTAAGATGACCCTCAAGAACCATTCAACGCTTCTGACTGTGAAGAAGGATCAAGAGATTATGTGCATCACCCTCACATCTCCTCCAGAGGATTGTAAAAACCTTTGCTGCTTTCACTTCTCACACACTCATTGGTGCAAGAAAGTCATTAGTAAACTAATATTTTGAAACTACTGCTGTGTAATAATTCTTTCAAAATTCATCTGAATTGAACACTCCAGACCTGCCAAGCCAAGAGTGGGAAGCCAGCTATTGGCGAGATGGTGATTCTTTCCAAGGTAATGTGTCTTGCATGCAGCTAAAGCAGTAATTGCCTTTCCCCGATAATATGTTCCCCCTGCTGAGACTTATGGTTAAACCCATGTATTGAGAAACCTTCCAAAACGTTTCTACATAGTTTCAAACCACAGGAGTGAAAAAAAAGAAAGGGACAACTACAGTTCAGACGGAGTTTATGATTTCTCCTTAATCTCATAATTGCAGGGTGAATCAGTGGGGAATGAGGTTTTAGTCAATACCACAGTCCCTGGTCCCATGGCCAGCAAGCTTTGTAGAGATCAGCTGAAAATGGTTTCCCTTGACCCTCCCCTGACTTATCGATGAACCTTGCCTCAGAGACTGTCTTGTCTTTCTTCCATGGATGCACACAGCCATGTCTGGACAGTCGTGCTGAGCACAAGCTGGCTGCTCACTTCTCCATTTGCTTTGTGCAAAAGCCAACCTGCTGATGGATAGTGGAGGTATAATGCAAAACCCAGGCAGATATAGGGAGTGTCCCAGATTATTTTGCTGTGTAAGATGCAGAATCTTGCTTCAAGATGAAGCTCATCCTTCTGCAGAGAGCACACACAAAGCCTAGATGCTGAGATGGAGTGAGGTCCTTCCATGTCACTGGCCCTCAGGGTCAGAAAATTGATCCTCGCTCCTTAAATTTACTGGTATAAGAGTAGCCTCAGTTGCTCCAAAGTTGGAGGTTCGTATCTGCAGTTAGTCACTACCCTGCTTCTCCTGCCATGAGGAACTGACTCCTCTCACTGTCTGGTGAACTCAAGTGTTGGGACGGAGCAGAAGGAAATGCACTACAGGAAGTTGAACAAAGACAGATGAACCACAGTGGAGGTCAGGCTGCCAAACTGTTAAGAAACAGTTAACAGGCCAACTTTCAGACATCGTACTCAATGCTGTCTCATAGCATGGGGCTCCAGTTTGAAAAGACCTCTAAGCAGCCACTGGAGCGAGGAGGGGATCCCAGCCAGACCCATTGCACCCTTGCAGCCAGGTTGGTCTGCAGACCTGCAGCAAGTCAGATAGAGCACAGGTCATGAAGTTGCCGTTTTGCATGCGTAGGAGTCTGGGCTCACTGCACACATCTTGTCAGGCCCTATGCAAATACATACCAGACCCAGAACCCCACTGTGCTTCAGGCGGAGTGCATCATCTGTATTTGAGAACCAAAATTAATACCGCAGTAACACAGCAGTGATTTTAGCACTCAATGAGAAAAATGGACCCCAAATCAACTACCAAAATGGAAACAAATTTGTCCCAGCACTTTTCATATTTCGTTTTACTCTGCAATGATACACAGCAAGTCCCAGGTCCTGGCTCCTACTCACACATCTGGACTGTGCTGTCCATAAGGGACCAATTTAGAACCTCTTCTCTCATTGACCTCAGGAGAACAATTAATGGAGTAAGGGGTTACCCAGCAGGCAAGCCTGCATCTACGTAAATTAGATGGTCAGTTAATCACTATGCAAAGCAGTACTGAATGACAGAAAAGAGGCAGCAGCGGAAAGGAAGTCATGACTGTGTGTGTAATAATGAGATTAATTCCCATTCCTTGCAGAGTATTCTCCAGTGGTTTATATACACAGATTTTACCACCCATGATTTAGACCCCACGCCAGACTACATAACTCCTATATGGTTTTGCTTCATAAAGACACAAAGAAAGCTCTGCAAAAAGGTTGCAGCTGCACTCTTTTCAGATTGGAGCTAGTAATAACTCGATTAGCTTTCCTCAGCTCTCCACAGCAGGGGTAACACCAAGCACAAGCCTGCATGTCCTAGCTTCTTACGTGATGCTCACCAGCTGAATTAATATAATTTCCTTTCCAGTTATTTTGCATTTCATGGGCTTCCTGAGAGTAGTATTCCCCTCAGGCCTGACCAAAGAAAAAATATTGGGGGGAAAAAAAAACCCCAACCAACAAGTGTCACTGGCTTGTTAGCTGTATTGTTTAACTCAGCCTCTGGTTTTCTGACAGTTGGTTACTGCAGGAGTTGAAGCCATTCCACAACAGGGAAAATGAGGAATTTTGGTGTATTTCATAAATATAAGAAGAGAGGGCTACTTGTGGCTGTTTGCAGAAGTGATCAGAAACAAAGGACTGACGGAGTGTTCAGGCAGCGAGGTGCTGCCTTGACCAAGTATGAGTATGGGCTGCACACCATCCTGCCTCATGGAGAACTCATCCTTCTGCCATGGTCCAGATGAGTTTGCCCTAAGGATGTCCTTGCAGGACACAGACAGGTCAGTCATGTTGCCTGCAGGGCACAGCAGGTTTGTAGGACTGAACAAAACCAAATGAGGAATTTGAAGACAGTGAAAACAATAAAAAGAAACTTTTAACATGCAAATTCCATCTCTGCTCCTTGATAATTTTACTCTTCAAGCTATTACACAAACTGCTTTTTGTCTCATTAACAATAAAGCAGAAGCAATTAAGAAAAATCCAATAAAACATAAGCAAAATAAAATTAAAACAGACACCAAGATTATTGTATAACCTCACTAAAATGACAAAGTGATCTTTCAAGCTGACATCACAAAAAGCTTCCAGTTTGCTTTGAATACAGAAGCGAGGAGAAGAAATGCTACAGAAAACTTCTCTATACAAACAATATCTCTCATTGGGAGTGGAGGTCAACGGTGGCTGCAAGCTGCATTACCATTTATCCCAGTGCAGAATTACAGTCCAAGCCCACAATAAGGCTCCTTCTCTTTATACAGGCATAGCAAAATGGGGCAGTGAAGCATTCGCTCCTGAATGCATTTGCACCTTTCTGTAGATCTACATACACATCAAACTATGCAACAACACACAGTGCTCAATCAACTCACTGCTTTAATTGACAAAACAGAAACAACTGCTTAGGCTTCACCAGTTTTGATTTGCCATCCTTTTGATGTCAGCACATACATACATACATCCAAACTGATGTCCTTTTCTCCAGTGACTTAATTTTTTTTCCTGATGAATTCATTAATGCAAGATTACATAGGAGTTTCAGTTTTCTGCCCTTCAGATACACATTAGGTCTGAAAAACTGGGTATTCTTTAAGCAACATGTTCATGAGACAGTAGAACTGGGCTGCAAACAGTGCCTTGTAAATGCACTGTCCTCCAACCCCCAGCCTGCAAGATGAGCAGCTCAGAGGTGGCAAACAGAAACCCTGATCTAACACCTGAAGACAACACGATGGTCTGCCTCAAGATCCAGCCACCGCCACCCACCCTCACCCTCGCCGCACACACATTTCCAAGGCCCTGTGGACAGAAGGGCATCTTTACATTGGTTTCTGTAATCCATAGCAGATGAAGATGCTCTGACAGCCGCTGCTGGCTGACACACGGGAAACAAACCAGAAACCAGCCAAGCTGGAAGCAGGAGCCGCTACTGCCCGAGCCAAGGCTCCGCCGTTGGCAGATGTAGTATCTTGCATCCTGACTGGATGGCACGGAGGGGGACCTCTGCCATATTTCACCAATGGGTGGCAGGTTCATTTCTGTAATATATATTACTGACAGTCCAACTCTGGTGTTCATACTTTGTCTTGGCTAGCCCATACAGCTACTTTTTTTTTTTTCCTTTTAATGTTTTCTGGTTTGTACTTACAATTTCTAAAATTTCTATGGGTTTTTGTCATTTCCTTCTCTGAGAAAACAAAGTAAATTCACAGGGTTTTAGCAAACTCTTGGGAGGTGCCAAGGGCTGCATCCTTCCAGAGGTTAAATGCCAGTCACTGGTAAAGGTGAGAAGCATTTGAAAGGCAGCCACGAAAATCTGGAGTATCACACTCGACATGTACAATACTGAAATAAGCCAAAAGCACGCAAGCCACAACCTCCAGAGCTCCTCACAGAGGCGACTGGCTGGCCCGCTCACCACAGCATTCCCCCCACAAGTTCAGCAAAACTAACACATGCTCAGCAGAAAGTTTCCACAGAAAACACAAAAAGCTTTGCCCTCTCGGCTTGCTGATTTTTTTCTCCACCCTCAAGCAAAGAAGAGAGGGATCGAGGCTGATAAAGTACCCCTGCCATGAAGCTTGGCACTGCTCTTGCTTTAGAAAACATGGCGCTGACACAGGACCAAAGCTGGGGAGCTTGTTGCTGAATCAATCCCTCAGCCCTGCCTTGCTAAGCCATCGTCCCAGGGAGCTGCGAGCGCAGAAGGGAAGAGACAGGAGGAAAGCAGTGATCATACATGAAGGGAACAGAAAGAAGTCACTTTTGCCCAATAAACTGCAATATCAAGGCATGTGGGAATGAACCCATCTGTCCTTAATGCTAGCCCCCTCCCCTCAGAAAAACCCAAACACCAAAACCACTGTAAAATAGAGCAAATGCACAGCCACACTGTGAACCTGCACGACGACCCTGGTGACGGGAAGCAGACAGCAGTGGGCAACCTCCCCTGCCTGCCCGGCTTCGGTAAAGGTTGCGTGCTGCTGCCTCCAGCAAAAGGATTGAGTTACAACCTGGTGAGCACAAGAGCCAGGCAGAGGCAAAGGATCTGAGTTTTGCATTGCAGGCTCTTGCTATCTATCACTGTCGCAACACTGGTAGGAGCTCTGCCAAAGCACACCCGTTTCTCATGTCACTTCCATGCTACCCAGGGTGAGTTACTCGCTCTGAGTAACTGCAGTTTGCCCAGAGGCTCAGAGCCAGAGGAAAGCCTCTTTCTTCTCCATGCAGCAGAACGCGAGCTCATGTATTTGCCTCACTTCCCCAGACCACGGCATGCCAGGTGGGTGATCCGTGCTGCTGTGAAAAGTTTGCATCAATTCAGGTCACGTCCTCACCAGATCTCACTGGCTACATCAGGATCTGGAAGATGTTGGTATTTTGCTAGGAGGTCTGCAGAGAAATCCAGGCGGCTGTCCTACCCACAAGGAGCAGCTACATCAGTGCCCCCAGGCTGGGAGGTTGGTGGAAGTTTGTGATTGAAATCTGAGGACCGATCATTAAAGAGCCTATAAGCCCTTCTGGGCAACCACAGCCTGAAATTCCCACACTCTCTTGGACAGGAGGTTTTTCTTTCCTTGCTGCCCTGCAATACCGTGCAAGGTTGCTGCATGCTCTCGCCCAGCTGCCCTCTCCCCATGCACAGTATTCCAGCATCGGAAGCGATGCATTGAGTTAAAGTTCCTAAGTGCTCTAATATCCAGTAAGGATAGAAGATAGTATAGAAATACAAATACATTATTAATCCTCTGAATTAGGATGATGCAAAAGCAGGATGTGGATGGGGGAATTACTGCATCTGTCTGCAGCCCCTGACAAGAAAAAAAAAAAATTAGTTGAGAGCTCTTCCAAAGTAGCGTGTTACTTTCTGGACACAACATCAATACACAATACTGTATTATGCCAGTCTGCATCTTATTTAACCAAACATGAAGAGGAGATGCTGAAAGATTTCTGTTTAAGTGACAGTGAAAAAAAACCTGGAATCTCAGTGGAAATAATTCAACAAGGAAACTTCCCCAACAGATTCAGGACCAAAGATAGGAGTTTTTCCTATCCTCAATGAAAAGAAAGCAAGAAAGAAAAGAAAATGGTCCTTTTATTCCCTACAGGCAAAAACAGAGCTTCTAATCCTATCACCAGGCTGGCAGCCTCCTATTTACAGAAACAGTCTTGACTCATTGGGAGCATACATTGAAATTCATTTATATTTTGTCACATAACAGAAATGGTGAAAAAAAAAAAAAAAGAAATCCATATTACACACACTGAGCAAGTGCCTGCCTGTCCCTAATGCCACCCTCATCTTGAAAAGCTTCCTTGATGAAGACTTTGCTGTGTTTTCATTATGTGGCAGGGGAATTGGTAGAAGAGTGAGTTTAATTAACACAACTTTTCTCAAGATAAATATTTTCTCAGACAACGCGGAGCTGCTGAAACGCTGTGCATTGGCAGCTGGGCAGATGGAAGCAGATCTACCAGTGAACTGAGAACCAGCTGCAATAGATGGTGCAGCTCGTTCAATTTCTCCTCCCCATCAATGTGCCTCAAACCTCACTTTGAGAGGATAACATATATACTGCAGATGTCTGTGCACACACACGCACATATATGTGCATTAGTGATTCCAAATTACAAGCTGCGCAGCTCTCTGCAAACAGCTACGAAGGGTGTGAAGACACGTCACCGTTGGAAGATCCTGGTTTTCCTCACACCGATGGCCTGGAGATTCAGAGGAAAATGTCACGTTTTAGAGCTCTCGTACTGCCAGTAAAGGCCAAGCCAAGTCACAAAAAGCAGAAATAATTTTAAATCAAGATATACATTTGTTTAACAGGAAAGAAAGAAAAAACATGACTGAGTTTGGAGGGAATGTTGTTAGCTTTGTAGGAAGAAAAGAATCAAGTCTGGACAGTGTTTGCTTCCTTGTCATCGTAAGCTCTACAAAACTCCCTTGTATGCGCATAAAAAAATACACCTTATGCCAGTGAAATGAAGCGGCATTTAATGAGAACCAGAATGTGTTTTGGTTAATTTCCAGGTGATTGGCCTCTTATTAACAGTTACTTTGTGTAGATGAATGCAAATATTTACATAGGGACCCCATCGGCTGTGTGTCCATCTATTCCTGTTTTTCCCCTCATAAACCTGTTCCTCAGGAATCCACAGCACCAGCACTTACTGGGGGAATGAGAGAAAACCCAGAGCAGGATTTTCCATGTCTTCGTCACCCCACACAGGATCTCCTCTGCACCAGAGTCTCCACTCTTTCAGATCCGACTGAATTAAAGTATCAATCAAAAATTACCCATCCCCGACCCCTACACAGGGATGCAGCTAGACCAAATATTCGCTCTAGCATCTGCTGCTTCCAATGGACCGTTCTGGCTCTATTGAAGAGCTGAGGTGGTTTTGGATGGGGAAGCTGCTCTCCACTTTGGTGGGAAAAATTTTCTGAACATATAGCAATGCGGCAGGACAAAGAACAGTTAAATACCAAAACAAAGACCTGGAGACTTCTGCCTATGCCCGAGATATAACAGGCATTCCTAGTTTTAAAAGCCAATTTAAAAACCAAGAGGCCTGGTGCTACCTTGCCCTTTCCTTGCTCTGAGTCTCCAGGCTGCTTCAGACAATGCCACTTCCTTACATTTTCTTTCCCTTTACCTCCGTAAAGGTTTGAGAGCTCCGAACAGGAACACACCTCAGGATGCAGACCTGGAGTACAAAGCCATATGAGTCCACCACAACATCGAGTCCAACAGCTGTAGGTCATGCATGAACTTGGAGTGAAGGACAAGCAAGAGGATCCACCCCAGAAGAATCTGCTTATGAGACTTCCAGCCTCATCCCACTCACAATCAACTGTGCAAAAACATCTGAACTTCACAGCTTGGGAATGGCCTTGGCGATCTTCATTTGGGGCCACCTGAATACATCAAAGGAAGAGCTAATGTGTGCAATTTCTCTGTGCTACATCCACCTGTTAACTTTTGTAAGGCAGTTACTTAGACAACCTGCTATTCATGAGAAGCAACTCAATCTTTGTGACTTTTATTAGTATTTAATTGGCCACTGAAATCTGCCCGGTGGAGGTACATGCAGATGGAGCTGGTGAATTGAGAGGTGACATTGAGACTCACCATTTTTGCCAAAAGCAGATGTGAAGTTACAGAACTTATCCCAAATCAAAGGGAAAAGGATCTTATGTATGATCTAACCTTCTGGCAATATTTCAGCAGAAACTCTATATGCTGCTATCATATCCATAGACCAGATAAATTATCCTAACATCAAAGCCGTAAGCAAAATGACATCTTAATGTAGATCAGGAGAACGAGATCACTTCAGTGACACAAAGCTCCACGTGCTAATCCTAATAGACTTACGAAATTTGCTTTTAATACCTAATGAATTAAGAATCAGCCAATTATGTGTACATTTATTATCATGCTTCTAATGAAATAAAGTGTGAGCTTCTGTTTAATTAGAAATGAGCTCATGCTGGTGACCAGAGACACCTTTAAAATATTTTTCAGCATTTCACAACTGAGCTCATCAGGACTTTGAGTTGGAATAGCATTAAGGAAATGACATGGAGGTCAAATATTAAAGATTTCAAGGCAAATAAATATTTTTCAAAGCCTGGTCCCACATCCCTAGCAAAGAAGGTGGATATATCTGTGTGCATAGTCATCCAGGAAATCTGAGATCATATTCCTTCTGCTTAGCACAGGGCTCAACAGAAACTAGTTAGGCTTCAAAACATTTATTTGTTGATATTTTTAAAAGAATCAAAATGTCTTTGGCAAGAAAAAATGGACAAAGTTTTTCATTAACACTTCCAACCTAATTCTTTTCTTTGAAAAAACATTTCTTTAATTTAAGAAATTAAAATAACATATCTTAAACCTGCAGAGAACCTAGATCCAGAAATTACTCAGATGCCCCAGCTACTGATCTAAAAAGCCTCCTGCTTTGCAAAGCCTCAGGAGGAAGAATGCTTCTAAAAACCTCACCTAAGATGCAATCTCTATCTGATTAAACAGCTAAGAGATCACAAAATCCCTTACTATTTTAATGCAAGAAAGAAATTATTTGGTCAAAGATCACACCTAGCTACACATCTGAAATTTAGATTAAGTGGCTACTTTAAAAAACAAAACACTTAAAACCATCAAGTTGACATCTGTTGGCAAAATGGGTCTTCAGCCAGCATGCATCTCTCCTCCTGACTATGCTGTAGCAGCATGACAAATAACAAGAGAAGTTTATGAGAGTACTGACATCCTAATTTTTGTCCAGATGCTTTGGTTAGATCTAGTAATCCTCACGTTTGGATTTGCAATGGGCTCTGCTGGCATATCCCAGAGTGGCAAGAATTTTTTGCAAAATACCATCTACAAAGCACAGCACTAATCCTCTAACCAGCAACTCTTTATTTAAAGGGCTACTGAAAACGAGCCATGACTACCTCCGCCTTAACATAAAGACCACTTCAATTATTCATAGCATGCTATTTTTGCTGGGTCCACAGACAGACGAATGTCTGTTAAAACTACCCTGTACAGAAGCACCAAGTGTTGTAACAAGACTTCTGTCTCTACTTTCCCCTCGATGTGCAAAACAATGTTTGTAGACGAGGCAAGTCTGAAATTGCCTCCAGCCTCTTTAGGAAAGGTTAAAAAAATATAGTAAAAAAAAAAAATCTATT
>NW_008824591.1:718743-747769 GCF_000699105.1 Pygoscelis adeliae
CAAAAAAAAGAATAGCTACAGGCCTTGACAGGAACGAAGCAGACCTTCATTTACCGGTGTAGGTCTGTTTTATGGCTGCTGTCTCTGCAGACACTACTCACTGGCTTTAGGCAGCAGATAGCAGAGGCAGTCTTTTGTCTGCTCGGCAGCTGAACAGGACAGTTATGTCAGTACAAGTATAAAACAGTGGGGGACAGGTTCAAAAAAGGTGTTAGATGAGGTTTCTGCATGCCCCTGAACAGACGGCTCCAGTCACATCTTGTTAAGCTGGAGAACTCGGAGATCTCTTGTTAATGTAATGAACAGCAAGGCCAGGTCTGGAGGAAGAGTTCATGTCTTTAAATAGACGAATTGACATAGTCAGAAACACCCAGACGAGCTTTCAGCCACACCAGCCCTGTTGCAGGTCAATAACGCTACAACTTTTGCAAGAGCAAGTCATTAAAAGAAATGAGCGGCTCTCGTGGTGCTGGGGTGGGAAAATGAGGTGCAGCAGGAGAAAAGTCCCCCACGGCATGGTGTTAAAGGGCAGGCAGCTACTAGATCTTCTACTTTCTCTGCCACTCGCCCCTTGCTCGGCAAGTCAGTCTGCAAGATCAGTAATTCTCTCTGCACATTTCCTTTCAGTTGCAATCACCGGCCCTGGGTGCATGGGGTTGTGCTCCACAGCGGGGCGCAGGATGTGGTCCCGCACCTCCTGTGCACGCTGGCTTACCAGTGCGCAACGTACAGCACCCCAGTCGCAGCCCAGCACCCTGAGGGCTCGGAAACCCTGTAGAAAAAACACGGCATGAAGGTTGCTTAGATTTCCCCCAACTCCTCCACCACCTCGGTAGCTGGCCACAAGCCATCCAGGAGTTTCACTCCTCCACTTCCAGGCTGCAGCTAACGAAGAGCACCTCTATGCACGCCTCCCAACACGCTTGCTGCATCGCCCATGGCTGCTCCATTGTGCAGGGCTGCAGACCAGAAGGTGGTGCTGCAAGAATGGTGTAGATGCAACCACCTGACCTGAGCTGGGGTGGAAGATGCTGAATCATCCTTTGGGCTTTACAAAGCCCCACCGCCTACCAGATCTGCTCACCTGAAACCAACAGGGTCCAAAGCTGAAGGAACCCAAGCAATTAATTGGCCATCTGGGTACGAGCCCTCTTCTGAGAAACCTGAAATTACGACCTTGGTTTTCTGCTTTGCAAAATTTTCCTCTTTGAGTCTTTTGCATTCATTCAAGAACAACAGGATTGTGGGGGAGGAGAGCCGTAAATATGGCCCTGCTCTTTTTGCAGAGAGAGGATGTTTGGGCAGACAAGTAGCAATCTGACCACATACCCAAAAAGAGAGAAACATGCCTTTTTGGTTTTTTTGCCTTTCTCCTCCTAAAAGTCAGTTTGGAAGATACTGTTCCTTCCCACAGCAAAAGTAAGTGGTGTTCTTACAACCAAACCTGGATTTTAAGAGAAGGGTCCCAGAAATAAAAAAATGATCATCCAAAAAAGAGGGAAGTTCAAGCCTGGATGCAAAAGTGTTAAATTAAAAATACATGAACTGCATGATAATTGCACAAGAGCTTGTTTGTTTTCACAGTGAGCTTCTGCACAGCTCACAAACCAAATACTATGACCTGCGGGGGCTCCATGGGCTATTCTGTGATGCCAAGTCCTAACAGCAAGGAACTGGTGTGCAGTTAGTCCAGCGTTTGTCTTGGGAATTCCTATTCTTAGCCCTAGACTGAACAGCAAACAACATTCATGCTCACAGTTATGGGGCACTACAGATAGAAAATTTCAGGAAAACAATTATACTGTAGTTAAGGCCCTTGATTTTTTGGAATAACCATTTCCAGGAAGATTAAAAGGTTGATTTTCAAAACGTGATACCACAATCTCATATGGTCTTCAGAGATCCTCAAACATTAAGACTAAAAGACAGCATGATAAACGATAAAGACTGACCTCTTGCTAAACACAGGCTGCAGAACCTCTCAGACGTTTCTGCATCAAGCTCATTACTTGTCTTTGAGCTTCAGTATCTCTTATGAAAACAGAAAATAGTCTTGATTTAAAGACTACAAATGGTGGTAGAAGAAGCAGTTCTCAGTTAAGATGTTCCAGTGACCGATTTCTTCTCTGCTAAGATTCTGTTCCTTTTTTCTAGGCTTACTTTGTCTAGCTTCATTGCCCAAACCCCACAACTATAAAATTAAATACCAGAATTTTTTTGTTGTTGTTGTTTTTGCTCTTCGAGGAGAAATAGCCTGACTATCACAAACCAAGAACAGATCTTTGTGGGCCCTTCCTAAAACCAGCCATATAATGTTGTAATTCCCCACCTACATTTACTACTTGAGATCTATTTGGGGTAAGAGAAACATATTTTAAATTTTAGACCTTATATAAACCAAAACATAGAGAATTCTTGGAAACATGCTGCTTTTCAATCAGCCTTCTATACATCTTACACTAACTTTCTAGCTGCAACTGGTTTTGCGGTCTGCAGAGGCTGACTGTGACACTGTGGAACGGCTTTTGATGAGCAGCAATGGTCAGGAGCCAGAAACCATCATAATTTTCCCTGGTCGTGGAGACCCTATGGTGCTGAAATGGCAAAGGGAAAGGGGAGGGGGAAAAAAAAAAAAAAAAGAAGAGATATTTCTATTCTTTGTAAACTAGTTGACATTCCACTACCCACATCTGGCTATCCACCAACAGCAAATTTCATATTATTTTTTCTGTAGCACCAAGGTTTTTAAAAATGTTATTCTTAAATACTGCAAACAAAAAAAAAAAATTTTTTTTTTTCTTAGCAACTGCAGGGCTTAATAATCACAGAATGCACAGTACCAGAGACTCAAAGTTCCAACGCAACCATCAGCCCCTGCAGTTTCCCTATTAGCTCCCCAGTGCTCTGCTTGAGGACTGGGTACGCGGGCTGTTGTTTTTAAAGCTATGTTTCAGTTACTTAAAGCAACAATAAATCTGCAGGGCTATTATACCAATTTAAAAAGTAAACCTAACAGGGAAGCAAATTTGGTAGCTGTTCCACCTGGCTGGCAGATTGAATGGAGCCAAGCTGCAGTCACTATTTTAGGAGGGACTCGGAGCAAGGTCAGCCATTAAGATATGGAGCACGGAGAAACTGGTTTACTAGAAGACGCTGTATAAATATTTTGCTGAGCTGCAAAGGAGGAAGCTTCCCCGGCCCCAGGCTGACATGTGTCATGATGAGTTCCCAGGCACAATGCTCAATGAATGCTATTATACGAAATGGTGTTTATTTCACATTGCAAAGCGGTTGCCAGAACACACAGTCACGCGTCTTACCCTACGGCCCTGCAGGCTGCCACGGAGAAACTCCTCTCCGAAAGAGAATGAGACAATTATGCTGGGATTAACTCTTTGGCGGCGGCAGCGGGACTTCCCCCAGTCCCTGCACCGCTTTAACCCCTGACCAAGCAGCACTGGGGCACAAACATTACATTGACGCCCCCTGCCCCCTGACCACATCCCGGTGAGCTAATTAAAACTCTTAATTTCAGAGCAGACAGGTGAGATCGGGGCTCTTCCCACTCCTTCACCAGTTTCATTATCTCACCTGCTCACCGCCTTTGATGCTCTGCAGATGATCTCCTTCCTTCCACCACGAGGCAACGCAAGGAACAAACTTATCTGAAAGGGCTGCACTGTAGTGCTGGGCAGATCTAATCAACAGTTGAAGGGTTTTTATTTCCCTGGGGTATTTCATTTTCACTCTGATTGTAATTTTCTTAATGAAGACAAATGAAGGAAGCACCAGGTTAAAAAGCTTGTATCCTTGTAAGTAAAAACAATACGCCTCTGCTCAGCCTCAGCAAAGGTCCTGCCTTGCACACTTTTACCTTGATAACAATTCTGATTTTCTTTAACTGTTTTTGCACTGGGGTGACTGCTGTCTTTGAGGCAGGTATTTCTGAAATGCACAGTAAATAAGATCAGAATTAGGCCTAATTTGACCCTCTGCTCCTATCCCTACTGCCAGTTTGAAACTTAACGAATTTGTTGAGCAGCATGCTTTATCCCAGGATCCCAAGTCCAACACCAGCGAATCCTAGACAGCCTCACAAAAATAGAAATGCATCATTCCTGTATTACGGCTGAAACACAGGATTCTGGAGAAGTGTTGCATGACAAGCCGGTATCAGAGCTGAGCCCAGACGTCCTGTTTTGCCTCCTTTTATCATGATAAGCTTCTCTTTTTCCATTCTAAAGAACCACGCTGTAAGCAAGCAATGATATTTTTCTCCCACTTCTCATGCAGCAATCTTCCCCTTGAATTGTGTGGTGGAACCTCATCACTTCTTCCAGGAAGGCAAGAGGATCACTGTCTACTTCACTGCAACGTGCTGCAGGTTAACGCCACCATAGAAAGTTCTAGGAAGGAAGAGATCCCAACGGGTACCATCATGCTCTGAAAGGCATATTCACATGAGAAGGAGAGGAGGTGGAAGATTACAGACTAGCGCCCAATCCTCTGACACCAAGGGGGCTTTGACCTCAAAGAAAACAGGATCAGACTGTGGGTTTACATACATCATCATACAACCTTTCTTTTCTGTGACCTGTTTTCCTGTTGTTTAGCAGTGAGGCGTGCACATCTCCACTTGACCAGGACTTTTTGGCCATCTGTGGTACACAAGGATACCAGTACAGTCATCGCTTTAAGTAGTAACTCTCCTTTGTGTCTTCCCATGCAGTATTGACATTCTGTAACACATTTGCACCAGAGCAGAGGTCTGGAGGAGAAGAAAAGTCACATTTGCCACTTCTGTGGGACAGGCTCTTCTCTTGTGCGCACCAAGTTTGGTACAATGTCACCCTGAAACACGACTGGGCATCTCGGGTGTAAACAGGTCTTCTTCAACCGGTGTTTCCCTTTGCTGAGGTGCACCAGCGAGAGGACAGGACACACTGGCCGGTTCTTGCAAGAGGAAGGAGCCAAGGTTGGCAAGAAGCCAACCTGGCTTCTAGCGGGGAGCCTGTTAGCGCTGGACGCATTGCTGGCAGCACAAGAGCAAGTGTTCTGGGTGGAGTAAAGGTTACCTTACTTCTTCCATGATCCTAGACCGTTCATGTGAACACCCTACAGGAAACAGCACTTTCTCTTTTATCCCCTGAAGCTGTTAGGCTCACAGCAGCAAATCCATGGCCATTGGGTCACCTACTGCCTATGACACCTGCTGACATGGACCGCAACCAGACACAGCCAAGCCTACTGCTGCTCTGCTCCAAATCTAGAGGAAGAGCAAATGATGTCATTGCCTTCAGCGTCGCAATTATTTGTTCAGTATTGCTGTCCCAAAGCTGGTAGGCTGGAGATCACAGTTCTCGAGGTATTTGGCCTTTCAAAGACACTTGACTTCAGGACAACCACCTTGAGATCCTGCCACTCTCATAAACATAGAAGAACCACTCTTACTGAATAGCCTGCTCGGGGAACTTGAGCCATTTCTGCTCCCTTCAATTCTTTCAGTTCTTTATTTCACATTCATCCCTAAATCATCTCTAAGTGTGCACTAACCCCAGGAGATGACACATCTTGGCATTGGACAAGAGGCCAAAGGTTTTCTTTGTAAGCTGGTCACATGGTTGGCTGAGCAAGGGTGACCATGAAGTAACTCAGCAAAGAAGACTTGTTCTTCTTAACGTTAAAAAGAACAAACCTGTCCCATCTGCTGGGAGCTACAGCAAGGAAGCTGTTCCCCCCAAGATGCTGAGATATGCAGTGACAGTGTGGGAAGGCAGAGTCATCTTCTGCTCTCTAGATACTTCTGCAATGCCTTCATCTACCTCACCCAATATCTCTGGCTCTTGTACTTCTTCCCTGTAACTCTGAGCACATGCAACAAGTTTTACATCTCCACCTTATTTCCCAGAGGAACTATCTCTTTCCTCATTACTTCCCTTAGTCATTACTTCTCATTCGATATGACAATGCCATCAACTCTTCAAAGCACGGTGGGACATCATCCACATACAGAATGTGTTGTATTAGCTACCAGACACCTCCAGGAGGAAAAGTTTGTCTAGTATTTAATGCGACACTTCAGCCTTAGGGGAAAAGCCAGCAACCGTAGAGCTAATCAGAAAAGCCCTCGCGGCCGCATAGATCTTCATGTACAATCATCAACTCACCCTATGTTGTTTCACTCCAGGGTAAAACTAGTAAAGCTCATCTTCTTTCTATGAATCGTCCTAAGAAAATAGCCCCAATTAAGATATAAAACAATTCTGCCACAACACCAACTTGTGCGGGAATTTATTTTTAGAAGCAGCTTAAAATAGAATGTGTGTTACCTTGTTAAAAAACATCGCCTCTCTATTTTGGTAAAGGATGACATAAGAGCAGTGATACACACTCCTGTGCGGAGACGCACTTCACACCCTGCACCAGGACTTCTGCACGCCACAAAGCTGAGAGATAACACTGAAAGAAAAGGAGGGGAGGAAGTCCAAAATCGGTCTTAACACCTCACTGCTAAAGTAGTAAGATGCCAGGGCTTAAAGAGAGGAATGTAAAGGGATGAGACAAAGAAGATTCTGGAAATAACAGCATATTTCCCACTAAAAAGTGTAAAGAAAAAGCTATGTGTAAATTTGGGGCAGGGTTTTGGTTTCTGACAGCCAACCCTGGGTCTGAAACAGACTCTGATGCAATGTGGACTCTTGATTTGAAACACCATTGCAGCTGTGAAACCAGGCCTCGATGCAAAGACTTGAGGACGTATCCTGATCTGGCATCTCCAGTACACCCTTCTGCATCAGTAAAGTAATGGAAAAGGAAAGGAAAACAGCCCTTGGTAGCAGCGCGCATCCCTGCACACACGCACCCCCAGCACCAACACCATGGGGTACCCTTTCCCTGAAATAGGCTCCATCTGACTCCTGACACAAGGACTTGAGAGGACATCACATCCTCAGGCGTCCACCAAAAACCATTTCAGATAATAAAATCTCTGCCAAGAGCAAATACTTCTCCACAGGCCTCACTGTGTCCACTCTGCACCTCCTTGTGCTCTTTGCCCTTTCATGAAAACACACGGGAAAATTTGTCGATGAAGACACTGTTGAATCTTAGCAAGATCCAAGGCGAAGGATACACCTCAAAAACACCAGAGGTTCATGGCACTGTGAAACCAAGTAAGAAAAGAAAAGCTGAATTAAAACAAAAGGGAAAACAGCAGTCACATGAGATTTGAAAGGGATAAGGAAGACACTCTGCAGAGAAGCCTCTGCCAGTTCACGCAGCTGCTGCTTGTGGTTCCACAACATCAAACCCTCCCATCTAACTGATGAAGACGTAGAGTAATGGTCATAGCATCCACATAGCTATTTTCACAGGGAAAACCTTCCGGTCTTTCAGACTTGTAAAACTCAAAGCCATCTTAATATTTTGATTGAAGCTTTCCAAGGAATAAATATGAAATGAGAATAGAGGGATGAATGCGATGGAAAATTACCTCATTTGACAGATACTGTTCTGCAACCTTCGCTATACACGGACACATATGGGCAAGCACATATGCAATGCCATACAGTTTTGTTTTGTGAAAATCTGAACAGCTTTTCAGAAATGGAAAACAGTAAGAGAAAGAAGCAATAAAAAAAGTGATGGGAAAAGTCAGTGGCATATGCAAGTGAGAAAAGATACGGCTTTTGGTGAGACACACAAGTGGAAAATTACAGAAGGATTGTTCCAGAGGGAAAGCACCACGTGTGGGATGGGGCAAGGATGGTATACAGACGGGGGTTCTGGCCATACCGGAAGATCAGGAACAGAACTAGGCTGCTGCCAGAGGGGAGATTTGGTACAATTCTCAAAAAAGCAGCTGCAAGAAGAGAAGAAACATGTTTGAAGACATTAGCACAGGGGTAGCTGGGCCACCTACAGATGGGCAATATGGGAAAGGTGACAGGAGATGGATTTACTCACAACAAAAGATGTAAGAGGAGATGGAGAACTAATGGCTGGCTCTAAATGCTGTGTGCAATATAATTCTCCCTAAAAGCTCAACCAGCCAGAGATTTATACATTGCACCATGTGAAACAAACAAAAAATATTACTAAAACTCATAAAGGTTTTAAAAAAAACTCCTTAGACATATTTTTATTTCACATAAATAAAAGCCAGACAGCTAAATTAATCTGATTGGGATTATTGCAGTGGTAAGAATGATTTACTGGTACCGTAAGCTTTTTTCCCCCCTCTCTCGAAAAAGAATTCTCTTTGTGCACCTGCTTTTAACACCACCATACTAGATAGCACATCTAAATATAATTCCATTATGGTCAGGAGAGATTTCATCCACTCAGTGAAATGCAATGAATAAATACAAAATCATTCACATTATGTACTCTCTACAGGCATATTTAAGGCTTTTTCCCCCAAAGTAAATCAGCTTTATGTAGTTAAAGTCCTTGAAAATATCAAATTGCAAGTCTTTGTTCACAGAACTTCATTTCTTCTCAAATTTTTGTAACTTTGGGAAAGACATACAGGTCACAGAGGAGGGGACGAGAATCAGCATTTCTCATCCAGGCTTGCTCTATGAGCCTAACACAGTGCTGGCCTCCTGTGCCTCAGCTTCCCCCTTTGCAATATAAGAATAGTATTTCTGGGCCTATGACACAGGTACGGGAAATCCTAATTCACTATCACATCTATGAAGCCTGAGGTGAAAGGCAAGTAGAAATTATTTTTACTGTTTAAGCTTAAATTTCCAGAAACAGCAGATGTCACAGAGAAGACAAGGTTTGAAACCGAAAGCTATTGTGACAAACACATATACATTTAGGTGCAGCTAACAACAAAACCCAGCTTTATACCCCTCCTGAGAGAAACAAGAAACTAATTCTCACCTGAGTTCATTTGCAACTGATTACTTTTGGGGTCCATCCACTGTTTTTGTTTTCTTTTCTTATTTCTTAAAGACTGACAGTTACAGGGACACGAACAGTGGCTGTCCACTACATTTTTGGTCTCTGCGGGCAGCATCTGGCTCTGCCCCTTTGCGTTATAAATATAAGCTTGGTCTATAAAGCTTCATTTATCAGACCCCATGGAAATTCATAAATCCTGGACTACTACACCCTTCACCATCTCCACCAAAATGAACCTATGTGATAGTCCACTGATACAGAAACGCAGTGTTTGAGCCAGAGGGCAAAAATCCAAGCACGGGACATAGACCATCTACTCGGACACACACCTGCTGCCACCCCCAGGAGGTCCAACACATCCCCACCATCGTCCACAACTGCCTCCTCAGTTTGTAAGTCATGAAACAAACTGCGTTTGCTTTCCTTCCCTCTGGGTCTCGGCCCCAAACACTCTTTATTAAACAAGTATTTGCGAAAGGGCAGCTACGAGGTGTGAACGGAAGGTGGGTTTTGCATTGAGAATGAAGGAAAAAAGAAAAATGTAACAAATACATGGGGAAAAGTTGACTTGCTGATTTTCCAAGACAGCATAGCTTCTACTCTTTCAAACTCCTGGCCCTGCACATAACCGGACTTTTTCAGGCACCGATATGGCAAATAAACTTATTTCTCATTACAAATCTTAAAGGGGGTGATGAAATCTCTTGCTCTGGGATACAAATCTCATCGTCTCAGGGAGCTGCATTGCCTTTCGTACCTTTTGCAAGGCGAATGCAGCATTGCAGGATGCTGCCACAGTGTGCACTGCCAAAGGGAAAGACATACCGAGTGGGTGTCCAAGGTGTCCTAGCTCTAGCACAATTTGGTATCTTTATAATTGATTTGAATGACGGAACATAGAATGCTTACTAAAATTGCTGCTGATACCAGGCTGGGACAGGCTGCAAGTGCTTCGGAGGCCAGGATTAGGATTCAAAATGATCTTGATAAATTGTAGAAATGGTCTGGAAAAAAAAAAAGAGAAAAAGAAAAAGACAATTCAGGAATGATGGGTGAACAGTGCTAAGAGGGGAATAATCAATGACACGGTCACAAGGGAAATAAATATCAGCTCACAAAGGTTATTTTTTTTTTGAAAAGGATCTCAGAATTACCATGGATCACAAACTGAACAGGAGCTGAACACAGTCACACTACTGCAATAAAACCAAACATCACACTGCGATACATAGAGAGGTGTACTGTTCACCAGATACACAAAGGGAACTTTTCATTTATGTAGCAGTACTGAAGTTCTGATATTGGACACTGCATTTCAGTAAAGTTCTAGAGAAAGTCCCAATGCAGACAGCAAGAATGATGAGAGATCGAGAGAGCACAGACTGGAAAATCAGTGAAAAAAAAATCACATTTGTCTGGACTAAAGAGTAAAGATGACAGGGAGGCATCATAATGGTCTTCAAACACATCAAGAGGGCCACAACAGAAAGGAATAAACGATCTTCTTGGCTTGTCAGGAGTAGCACAAGATGTCATAGTCTTAAATTACACCAAGGAACACAGGTTAGACTCTAGGAAGAATTTCCTAACTAAGGGAAGAAAAGTACCAAGATAGAAATTCAAGGACAGCTGTGGGCTCTCCAACATTTGGATCAGAAAAGTTAAGGCACTGCCCATCACGAAGAGGCGTGGAGGAGATGGCTGTACCTCGAAGTCTTAATTTTCTTTGTTTCAAAGGGTAAAAAAAACGTTAGGAAGCAACCCAGTGACTGCCCAGCTGAACCTACATAACCCAACTGTTAATTAATTTACTACATTATGACAGTTGAGGCCATGGCCCCACATGATCCACACAGGCAGCCCGTCTTCCCCAACTGCTGTCTATCTACGCAGACCAGGTAGGGGAAAGAAGTATTATTATGTCAATATTGTGGAGAAGAAACAGAGACTTGAAAAGACCAAGTCACGTGCCAATGTCATACAGAGGATCTGCCACAATAAAGGAAGAGCCCCGTCCAGTGGCGTAATCTCAAAATGACCCTTCTACTTAGGGAAATATTAAAGTATATTCGATAGAGGTCTCACTCAAATATTTGCAAATGCCCTGCTTGTGGCAGTACATAATAGGATCTCAAAACAGTTTTATTTTTGAACAAATCTGCCTTCCCATATGGCATGCAAAATATTCGTTCACAGGTGAAAGACAGCAACATAAATGCTCAGAGCACTAATTTCTCATTAGAAGTAACCTGCACAGAATAACGATGGGGCTGGAGGGCAGGAGTTTGATGGCTGATGAGCGAAAGCAAATATTTTTAGCAATTTTCTTTGAGTGCAAAAATAGATTTATAATAAGCCGCTCTCCCAATCTGGCAGGCTGCTTACAGCTGCAGCGGAGGCTGCAACAGGCACCTCACCTGGGCTGGCAAAGGGTCTCGCAGCTTCTTTTGAGTGGCAGGGGGACAGTTTGGTCCAGCCTTGCCACCAAGCCACAAAATCTTCCCTCTGCACACCCGGTGAACAGGCAGTCTCTGGTCTGTGCAGAGATCTTCACCAATGATCTCAATAGACCAAAAGGAGCCATTGAAGCCACTGCTACCCCCCAGCATCATCAATCCCTCACTGCCACCTGGCTGTAGATAAGCTAGGAAAATTCAGTACCAGAACAGGCATTACAGATGCTTTTAACAGAAGTGAATTTTCATTTTAATAGGAAAGTAAAAAGAAAAATAATAATAAAGAGAGCATTTCAGAAGCACACAGTGATGCTAGCCAGTGTAAAACTTCCCTGGCTTTAGCAGAGTATTACTGTCATGTCACTCCTCTACCGTTGAGGCTTCTCCAGGGCATCTCTAATCACAAAGAGCAGCTGAAATGCCAGTGGGAATAAATGCTTGCCTTGCCGCCTTGCTGATGCATAAACATCTAAACAGATTTCCTTTCGCACTGTCTTTGATGAGCTGAAGCTCCAGCCTTTACCCCAATTTAGTTTGGGAGCATCCTGTGAAATAGCAGGCAGACCTCTACTGATAAGCTACATCAATCTTAACTGGGAGGCATCTGCCCCTTCTGGGTTTTGAACAAAGAATATCAGATTAAAAGGAAAAAGAAAAAAAAAAAAGCAGCAGTCCAGGCACTTGAGATAAAGTAGCTGTTATCACCCTCTCTAACAAGGCTGCATGCTTTCTATCTCCAGGCAATAACTCTGTGAAAGCAGTTTGAACACAAGTTAAAAATTCATATCCCAGCCAAGCTGTCCTCACTAAGCCAGAGGAGGGTCAGAGCTCTTACGACCTTTCACTACGCATTTCTGGAAGACGGTGGCACTACCAGATACTTTGGGCAGCTCACCGCTCCGGCCATCCTCTTCAGACAGGGAAGGGTCTTGCTGCTTCTTCTTTCTTGTTGAATAAAAGTTTGCAAAACCATTTAGATGAAAAATCTCTATTTCAGGTTGAAAACAACTTTGTAAATCACACAACTAGTCTAGCATGGAGACGTCTGGCAAGCCTCCTTTGCAATGACTGAACAGGGCGATAACATATCGTTTAGCTCTGCTTTCTGACGAAGTAGTGGGTTTCTGCAGTGCTGCTGGCAGGATTTCATCCTGCCTCCCCCCCCAGTGCTGCATCCCAAGCGGACTTGCAAGACAAGGTGCAGCCAGTTAAATGAGCAACTGAAAGCTGCCAGGGTCTTGATTCAGCAGCTGAGAACAGGTACTAGCAAAGCTGTGGTTCTCAGGAGGTAACACAGCACTGGGGAACTAAATTTCTCTAATGGCTATTCACCCGCTAAGAAGAAAAAAAATAAAATCCACCATTTATGAGCTATTTCACCCTGCTGACAGGAAAGAGCTGGAAAGGGCCATTGCTTCTGAGCTTAATTACATCCGATGCTTCTAAGGGTGAGGGAAAAGAGTACTTCATGAGCCAAAACCAAAAAAGTTAATATATTATACTGCAGCAAGAACTCAGCATCTTCAAAGCTCTCCCTCCCCACACCCTGAAGTGTGAAATCAGAGATTTTTTTTTTTTTCTTCTCTCAGTAATGCTTTTTGCTCATTTCCTGCCTGGCCCCATACTCTTGTAACAATGAATCAGGATTAATTAACATCAATGTCAAGATTAAGATCATGCCTAACCAGGACTTTCTTGCCATCTTCTAGGGAATTAAACTAAAGCCCACGTAATGATGGACTGACCACGCTGCCAGGTTGGGCTAACTCCCTTCACCCGCGGGGAGCCGGTGCTTTCAGGTGAAACCAGCCTGCCACTTAGCACAAATTTCTTGCTTTGGGGAAACTCAGACAATCCTCCCAAGCTGGTTCTTTGTTTTCCATGCACCTCTTCTAAACCCACCATCACCATTTATTTTCACATTCCCAGGCAGGAAGCAAGGAGCCACGCAGAAGCCTGAAGCTGTGGTCTGAGGTGAACGAGATGCACTTTTAGCAAGTGCAAGCCACAGACAAGTATAAAAAGGAAAAACTGGTCCAGCAGTCTATGGTGCTCTGAAAGCAGTGACTAACAGCTGAGAAAGAAATTTCTCTGGATTCTCCTCCAAATATACACCTCTGACCTCATCAGGCTCCATATTCTCATAAGGTTGCTCACTATCAATTAAACTATGAACTTCCAGGCAGCTTTTTGTAAGACCAAGGAGGCCAGAAGGTCTTGTCTTTCTCATCTTCTGGGCGTTTGCTCAGCAGGCTACTGCAAGTTGAAACCAAGTGTTTTAGCAAAACGGTGGTATGAAAGGGTGGGATGCAACCCCATTAGTCACCTCCCTGTAGGGGACAGGAGATGCCTCCTCAGACAGGCAGCTCGAACCTCTCCAGCCTGGCAGGGACCCATGAAACTGCCTCTCCAGCCCAGACGATGCAGCAGATAGCTGCAGCATCATAAGCATGGTAATGTCTTTACTTGAAGACCCTCAGGAGATCTGCAGCCCCCCCTTTCCAAGTTTTGTCATTATAAACGCACTGTTCTCAAAAGAAATCTGCTGTCAAGCATGACATAGTGTCTATGGCAGTTTCTACAGCTATTCATCTTTCCCACAGCCATATCAACAGCGTATCAAGAAAAATTATTCATGTGGCACACTTCTGGTGTTTGTTGGTTTTATTTTACTTCAGCATGGTATTTTTCAGTATGAAAGTTTTTCAAGATGTTAAAAAGCATGACCTTTGCCTTTAGAAATCATTAAGAGAAGCAAAGAGAGTCACAGGTATGGGGAAGTGTTAGGCACTTTAACTTTTTGACACTTCTGCAGAGTAAAAGTACTCTGCCAAACTAAAGGAAGTGGAGTGAGGCTATGAATCGAGATTGAACCAGCAGTTCATGAGACTTAAGTTTAGGATGTAATGAGTTATAGAAAAGAGTATAAAAAAGAAAACAGAATCTCCTTCCAGAACACTAGCCTCCATCTCTGAGCAGAAAGCATCATATGGGCAGTTATTTCAGTAAAAAATAAGATGGCCAAACATATGTACTAATGACTCATTAAGTTAAAAATCCTTGCTTGATCTTCCCAGCAGTACACAATGAAAAATTTCACTTTCCAGCCTCCAAAATACGAATATCCAGGGCCCTCCCAAGAGCAAGCAACCAGAAAGCTCACACCTCCCTTCCCACCCCATCACCAGCAAGGGGGGAGACCACACGTCCTGCAGTTGCCTGCAACAGTCTGTGCAGTCACGCTGAGGTCCAAAGCAGAAACCAGAACCTTCTGGGGGTTTTAAGGCTTTAGCAGCCTGATAAAGCTACCCTATGACAAGATGAGCTCTATTTGCCACAGCATGGTCAACAGAAGCACATCTCCGCATTGCACATGCTGAAATGCCACAGTATTTTCATCTCACTGGTCAAGAAGCTCCCACATATTAGCGACTTCTATGCTACTACTCACTTTCTTCAACCTTCTCATCTGAAGGACGACACAAAAGTATAACCTTGAGCACAGCGTCCAAGACTAATTGCAATTTTTAAATTCCACTTATATCACAGACCCAATTTGTACAAAGCGCAGCTGGGGGTTTTTTGTCTTATGAGAAAGAAAAAAAAAAAGTAGCAATTCTCTTCTGTGCACAGAAGTTCTGCTGTACTTTTGCTGGATGACACACCGAAGAACCACAACTGCACAGCCCAAAGGAGACAAACGGCTGATGCAAACGGAAAACAATGCAGCAAAAGGAAGTCACTCTGTAAGGCAATTACTTTGTTCTTTCAGGGGCTTTTTGGGGTATCTTCTTTCCATAGAAAGTTTCCACTACAGTTATTTAAATGAAACTCGTGTATTTTTGTCCTCAAACCTATAAGGCTGCATAACAGGAGCTCTGCTGAAAATCAGTAAAACAAAATATGATTGTGCACAGGTCCAGGTTCTTTGGTCAGAAACATAGAGAAAGCACAAGGAATGCCCAAAACCAATCAGTGAGTCATTTTCTTAAACTAAAACCCAGAAAGACCTCAAGATGTCACTTAGCAAAGCCACTGGAGATGTTTTAGGGGGGACACTATTGTCTGCAATAATGTGAAAAGTGGGAGTCCAAAGGTACCTGCACAGGCACTTACATCTTCATGGGATAGGGCAAAACAGGGAAAGGGAAGAGTTGAATGAACATTAGGAAATCCCTCCACCAAGAGTCATCCCATCACTTGAAACATCTCAAGGCTGGACAAACATCCTCACGCTATCGGGTTGGAAACGCTCCTTTCCAGGATGTGGATTTTCAGTATCATCATCCCCATTTGGGGCTCCAGCGGACTCAGACATGGGGGAAAACACCACCATGCAAGAGGAGTGCAGCCTGGGTCAGAGCTTCAAACCTGAGCCTGCGCCTCCAAGTGATTTTGGGACGTCTGTGCCAGTCTCCGGTGCGCTGCCGGCGTTCCCCCGAGCGTGCAGATGGCTGAATATTAAAGCAGCTTTTGCTTCCTGGCACTGTGCAGCAATGCAGTGGCACGAACACAGCATATAAAAGACCATTTCTGCAGAAGATTTACAATCTGCCTTTAAACCCTCTAAAGGGGTTAAATAACGTGAAGAGCATGGGTTTCTTGTGGAAAAATGACTCACAGGAAGGATGGCAACAATGCACTGCTATAAAATATTAAACATAATAGGTCTCTCTGCCCTGGACTGAAAGAATAAAAAAACAAGGTAAGTGGACCTGGGTTTTTCTCCTGGTTCTCAAAGTCACTAATGGTCCTCTGGGTCTGTGAGCAGATGTCAACAGCATACTGCAGGTACCACAATTTACTCGCTGCAAATTATTGCCTGGCATTTAATTAAAATTTTATTGTGGCGATTCTCATCAGCTCTCTCCACAGCACCAAATGGAATGGGCTGAAGAGAAAGGTGGATCTTTCAGAGCAAACGAGCCCAGTTCATCAATAAAATACTGTAGCTCTGAAAGGGGAAAAGAAAGTGTGTGGTAAGAGGTTTGGTTATCTGACGTTTTTTCCCTGCGCGGGGGCCCTGCAGTGCTGTTCCTGGCACAGGCACCTGATCTGAACCAGCCTGAAGTCGGCTGTGGGACGAATCAAGTGCATGGATCATGTTTTTCTGCTTGGCCTCGTCAGGGATCACGCAGCATCCCTTTAGGAGCAGAGGGTGGAAGAACCAGACTCAACAGTTCACTTGTCCAGCTTGGGAGGAAAGCACTTTTACTGCAAAAAGCTCCTTATTCGCCATTTCATTTCCCATGTCACAGACCTTTTAGGAACAATCCCAACCTGGTGGGAGGATCTGTCCACCTAATGGAGACTCCTCAGTGATTTGTGCTTTTTTTGCCCTAAATCGATGAATGACCATTCTTGATCCCATTTTAGCAGTGGGAGGCATCAGGGAGCTGGAGGGACAGACGTACCTAGTGCTTTCAGTGGATGAAGCAGAGGGACTGGGTCTGCTCGGTCCCATACTGCTGCTCCATGCACTCCACTGTGTCCAGATCTTGCATAGTTTCAGCTGGGGACTGGAAAGGAGCAGAAGATCACCTTGTCTCCTGTCCTGCACATTTTTCTAGTGGCTTCTATAAAAGCCAGTAACTACCAGCACAAACAAGGAGGCTCAGCAGCTCTGGGGCTTACATACAAACTCCCATCTATCCCAGAGGTTCTGGAAATGACCAGGTGTGCAGAGGTCCCATAAGTGCCATTGGCTGTAGGGAAGAAGAAAATCCCACGAGTATCTCATGAGATACCTCCTTCTGGATCACAGATACAGTGATCCCGAATCCGTGAGCAAAACAACACAGCCAAGGAAGGAAACAGTCGCATCCATGGAAGCTGATGCTTGATAGCACCAGATTATCATAAACGTCAGTGTCCTTCTACCAGCTGAGGCCACCCTTGATCCTTCAAAAAAGAGGGGGAAAAGCCAAAAAATAAGTCAAAACATCCTCAGCTGCTTGTGCGTTTAGAAGAACCACCCTCCTGATACCTGCAGACATCTGCTGGAAGCCCTGAAGCACAAGACCCAAGGAAAGCAGAGTTTTCATGCCAAGCTGCAAGTGATATGAGATGCTAAGAAAAAAAATGGCAACACCTTTCTGTCCACAGCTAGAGGAAAAAGAGGCTTATACACCCACCAGCTCCAGGGCCAGGACAGATTAACACCATCATCTGCCCTACAGCTCACAGTACTGGGGAAAACACAGCTCTTAGGGCTTAAAACTAAAGGTCTTTGAAGATCTGAAATAGCCAGGGGCAAAGTAGATATTAGCTGCTCTCAGGAGTCTCAGGGGTTAACACAGGCACAGCTGAGCTGCAAACCTCCCCCTCTAAAGGTATCTGTTGATGCTTTACCTCCCTGTGCAACTACTCTGGAAAGTCAGGGGAGACAGAGCTAGAATGATGGATGCAAAATTAAAAGCTCAATAAATAATTAATTGCTGAGGTCATCAAATTGTATGAATCTGTCCATCTTGCTCTCCGCTCTCCTGTTAATCAGAGGAGTCTCTATTTCAATGGTGGGTGAAGTGGTCCTGGAAGAACCATAATTTCTGCACACCGCTGCCATGAAACTTGTACTGGGTGCCATATAAATCAATAGTAATAAATCATTTGCTGAATGCTGTAAAGGCTTTAAGAGTGTTAAGCAAACAGAATGCCTCCAGAGATCCCAAAATAAAGTGAGAGGTGAGTTTGAGCAACTTTTTAATGTAATTATTAAAATGCAAAACATCAAATATGTATAGCATAGACAAAACCTCCTTTCCTCTTTCCGGTATCAGCCTCTCCACAAATGCCAATGAAAAAGAGCACTCTTAAGTACCACAAATAAAATACACGGCACACATGAAAGCTAGCAAACCCACCTCACCGCCTGGCCACTGTAACCCTTTGTCTTCCCCCATCTATGCACTATCTCCCTCTGAGTGTTGCCTTCGATGGCAAGCTCCCTCAAGCTGGGACCACACGGCCACTTTTTCCAATATGTGCAATTTCTAGTACGTGATGGTGTTATTCTGATTATAAATAAGTGGTTATCAACAATGAACATGAATGCCCAGAATGGAAGAAGTTTATCCCACAGTTGATGTGTTGCAAAGCTTGTTGCATTCTCCAGAGACAGGCTGCTGAGCGGGGTGAACTGATGTGCTACAGCGTGTGAGGTGAACTGATGTGCTACAGCGTGTCAGGTCCTTGTGCTCCGACCAGCAGCAACGGCATAATCCAATCTCTGGCCTGGGTCAGATCAGCTGCTTGACAAGGAATAACGACATGCCCCCCCCCTGCCCCCGCCAGTATGTGAAGCACAGACAGAGGAGATACAATGGGTTTATTTCTACATCTAAGAAGGAATCGGGGAAATCTAACGGCTCAAACTGTAGTTTAGTGAGGGTTAATAGCTAATGTTTGCACAAAATGCCAGTGCTTCACAGCTTCACACAATTGCTCAGGACCTCTCTGCTTTGTGCTGCAGCTACAAAATGAGTTTTAAAAGTTCTCTGGGTTTCTTCTCAATTTGTGCACAGTGTTGTTACCATATCCATGCAGAAATGTCATGTTATCTGTAAGAAATACCATGCTACTTGGTTAAGCACAGCCCATGCATATCTCTCTGTTACTGTCCGATACGTTACAGTAAGAGAAGACTGCCCAGCACCAACGGTGAGCCGGCAGCAGCAGGACGAACGTCCTCACCACTGCCTTTGGACATGGGACGGCAACAGCCTTGGGTCCGTGGGCTGCGTGGCATCAGTAGTGCATGCTCCAGCCACACGCCATCCTCTTCCTGCAGTTACATACTGTATGCTTTTCTCCCCAAATCCTGCCTGCACATCAGGCGTGCTTCACCACACACAAAGGTGCGGCACAGAAACTCCTGTGCATGCGGAGCCAGGGTGCAACCCCGAGAGCAGGCTCCCGGCTGGAGGTGGCTCCTCCAGCAGCAGCGGGTCCAGGGGCTCTCCCCACCAGCAGTCCTCCCCCCGTGCTGTGGTGCACAGGAGATGCTCCCACATCTGGGCACCACGGCACATTGGCATCCCAAATCCAGCCTGAGCCACACAATGAAGCCACGCTGGTCTACTTTAACAACCATTTGTGGCCATGGTAGAGTAGGACACCCATTAACGGATCTAAAAAAACCCTATCACCATAAATCACATTCATCTGTAACTTCTCATATTTCTTTAAGACAGGGCCCAGACCACCCCAGCTATCTTCAAACCTTTTTCCTCTTCAAAATGAAATCTGACTTTTAATTTTTTTTCCTGAAACACCATGATACAACGCAGCACCAGAGTCCAAACACCAAACTGCCCCTTTTCCAGCATACTGGGTGCTCTTCTCTGCATTTCACTTAAGCTGTTTCTTGACTCCATTAGAAACACAGCCAGTAAAAATCTCCTGAAAACACTGTTCCCAATTAAAGTGAGCCCTTATGAAACCAGTATCACAGCCACTTGCTTAATATATTTCTTCCTAGAAGAACTTACAGTGTTTCCTTGATGAACCCCCAAGCATAACAGTTTCCACAGTGATTACAGAAAAAGCAGCAGTGCCAGAAATAACATTGTTAAATGGAAAACATCCCCTGCACTCGCTCTCACACATGCACACACCCATCAAGTGCAAATGGGCTCGCCAACACCAGGGACGATTCCTCATGGTGACAGCCCAAACAGCAAGTAGCCCCCCCGTACAAATGCAAACGGAGATGGAAATTGAGTCAAAATATCACTTTTTAAGAGGGTGTTTTGGTGATGGCACATGGGCAGGTACCCTCTACACACAGGCATGCAACAGCATACCCTTGACTAGAGATATAATCTGTGACCATATTCCAGAAGCAGCTTCCCAAGTACAATCTTCAAAATATTTTACCTAGTAAAGCAGGACAAAATGACTCCAGATGGCGTGTCCTGCCTTGTGAAAGGCAATTGTAGTTCTGGCACAGACCTGGTGCAAAAGCAGGAAAGAAAAGTACCAAGTATCGGAGCTTCTCTAAACCACCTCCCCTCGGCACTCACATTCATTCAGTTATTTGAGGTCTAAGGCATGCAAAGCTGCAGTTGCCATTTGTGTGAAACCGTGTGTGTATTTTCAGGACGCTCCCATGCTCCTCTTCCCCGCCCCGGGCTGCGGGCAGCCTGCTCTCTGCACGCCGGCAGACGGAGGCTGCGGGTAGCACCATCCCCTCCACTGCTGCAACCGGACTGACACGGCATCTCTGACTTTCCTCATTTATTTACCAAAATAGAGAGAAGGCTTTCAGCAAACACCTTTCCAAAGCTATTTTCTGAAACGAGTGCCCTCACCAGCTTCAAACTCCTCACTGGCTTATTGGTCTCAAGAAAAGAACAAAAATAACCTTTTTTTTTTTTTAAAAACCTAAACTTTTTGTGCACCACCAGGGCACCAGTTCCTGCCCTCTCCCCACACCCCTCATAAGCATCTTCTCCTTTTTAGTTCTCTGTCCCTGTGTCCTTTCAGAGACCTCACCAGCCAGGAGCCTTGTTTCGCCTGGGAGGAACTCAATACACTTATCCGTGTAAAAAATAGACCATGTTTATCACTTTGATTTGCATTAGAAATTCCTAAAGAACATGACAAACCTATTATTCACTTAGGAAGGTATCATTCAAATTAATTTAAGATGGCAAAAATGGGTTCAAAAAGAAAAAAAACACCTCTAAACAACAATGTCCAGCTTAGATTTTTTGTGATGGGTTTTGTGCTTGACACGACTGACACATCCACAGCCAGAAGCCTCCCAGGACAGGCTAGATACATCCTCGACTGCCAGAGAAGACTTAGTTCCAGTTCAGAATAAATGGGATTTGAGGATTTCTGTTATATTCACGCATTTAATTTCTACTTTTACACCTGTTGACTTAAAAAAATTTAACTGCTGGTTTAACGTCTTGGCACACCATCTCCTATCTTCTGAATAATTCCGAATTCTGATTAATGCAAATATGAACGCAAAGTATTTTCTAACTTTGCAGCAAATCCCCACAGGTGGATGACAGATCAAAACACGAAGGCAGCAGACCATGTCTACGGCAATGAATTACAGGCAGAATCAAAAAGCAACTATATTCCATGGAGACTATAAGGCAACCAACACCTCAACTGGGACTTTCCCTTAACTTCTTTAAAGACCTAAAACCTGCATAATGCATAATAAAACCAACACTGCAGGCTTTTTCTTCAGCTGAAAAACAGCACAGCGCTGCCTTAGGGTTGTGAAAAAGTTCTTCAGTTTGGCAGTAATGGTTTTAGCCTTCCTCGCTTCACTGTTTCTGAATGCAAACGGCACCATTCAAAGCAGGTTTGCAAAAGCAGCAAGGGTTCGGTTTTAATAAACACTCCTTGAATTAAAAAGAATTACCTTAGTAATGATACAAACCACGGCAGTAAACTCATTAGACAGTGAGTCATTACTGTAGGATGCTATCAGATGTGAAGATCCAGCCTGTGCTGCTGGCAGGTCTACTTGTACGGTGCGAGGAAGGTCTTAGGCGATTCTTGGATCTCTTTTACCCATTTCGGCAGTTTTTTGAGTGGCTGCTGGGGCATCCGTGCTAAAAAGCAATAGCTTCCCCAGCCTAGAGTGCTCGTGAACTGTAACTGTGAATCTTTACCATAATATGTTTTCATAGTTATTTGTAGTCATTCACTGTAGCATGAAACACTTAGAATATTATTTAAAATAGTATCGATTTACTTTTATTTAGCATTTTTCACACCGGTGGAAAAAACTCTGTGGTGTTTTACAAACTGCTGCGGAGGGAGTGTGGCAATGCTCCTGGGAGGGAGGGAAAATATTTTTAACCCCATTTTACAGAAGTGGGAACTGAGGCATGCACTTTTCCACAGAAGGATATTGGCCAGAAACACTTCTGAATTCTTGCGTGATAACTTCCAGCAGAGATCCTCACTTCCAGAAGAAACGTACACTTATTCCAAACTACAGTGGTCACACTGTTGTGTCCCGGCCAATTTTCTCACGTAAAGAGAGTGGTGAAACGGTGGGGAAGAGTGGTTTCTCTTCAGGTTTTGTTAATTTTAGTCTGAGAAAGTCATGAAGGAAATACCTGAGCACTACAGGCAAGTTTGTGGGAGCTAATTAAACACCCAGCTCGACTTCCCTTCCAACTCAGAAAAGCTTCACATTCTTCTGTAGATATCTACAACTCTATTTTTGCACTTGGTTCTAGCCTGACCTTTCATTGCACTGTTTTGTTGCAAAGTCAAACACTCACCATCTTCAAAATTAAGGCATTTTTCTTTTAAACGCGACCAAAACTTTATTTTCCACTTTAAAACATGCAAAGACCCAATGCATTTTCGGTGGGTTCAAATACACACAAGAATGCTTTGTCCTGCCCCTACCAGTCCTGACGTCCCCTGGAAAAGAAACATCCCAGTTCAGACCAGCACTCCAGCTGGGATGCCAAAAGACCTCAAATTTGAGTACTGAAATCCCTTAGCTGTTCCCACTTGTACAAAGAATACCTGCTATGAACAGCTCTTCCAAGAAGAGCAACTCCAGAAACACCACGCAATGCTCGTTCTCCTGGAGTATGCATCACCTTAAGGAACAGGCATTACCTCTCCATCCTTCCTCATGCCCAGCCAGCTCATCACCCTTAACTTGTTCCTCTGCAGCTTGTATAACCCCGTGTGGCCGTAGCGCCTCCAAGGCAGTTTATCGGATTTACACCCCTGCGGCAATAGGGTGGCAACTGCAAATTACCAGCCCGTTACCGAGTCACAGCTGACCCAGCCCAGCAGCTGCTCTTGTTTTACAGGTGGCGGGTGCCATCCCAGTGCTTTCTGAAACACGTGAACTTTATGAAACTTTTTTATTTTTGATTTCTATTCAACTCATTTTAGCCCCATCTTCAGTTTTTCTATAGCTATAATTTACGTTAGTAAATCTCCCCAGAAGGGAACAAACCCAAGAAAACTGAATAAAGGGCAGGAGGGAACACAGGAAACCCGTGGGCAGCTATTTAAAGAGTCAGCGATGCCTCATGGAAAACTCTGAAACACATTCCCGTTAGTAACAAACCCGCTGCTTTGGCCCCAGGTCACTCCTTGCATCCCTTGGGGTCCTCACTGCCTCACCCTGAACAGCAGGGAACGGGGAGAGGCTTTCTATCTGACACCTTTTCCTGGGCATCCCCCAGCAGCTTGGAACAGGAGGAACCAGCCAAAAGTCCAGGGCCCAGGGTGTTCCTCCTAAACCCCTTGAAAGCTCCTAGAAGCTCTCCGAGTTCCACAACCTATTTTGTGAACCCTGTACCCCACTACCTAAATAACAACCACTCATTCACCTTCATCAGATAAAATGGCTGGAGACTGCACGCCATCACTTCCAGCAGTGATGCAGACCTCTAAAGCATTCAACCCACAGTTTATCTTACTACATTACTTTTGGGGAGCACGTGTCCAGTCACACATTCATCTAGTTGGCCTTTTACCCCAAGACCATACCCTACCCTGAGTCGGGAACGCAACAAGCTCTCAACACAACACCCCTTGGGTCCCTTCATCACGACTGGCTCATGGTTCGTTATGATACTGCCAATAGACAGGGCTATCGAGAATAATGATACACCTGAAGATGAAGAAGGCCAGTCCATGTATACCTGAGACTTAAATCTACTAGTAATTCCTATGAAAAGTGACAGTAGGTAGATATAAAATTAATGGTTGTGTCTGTTTTGTGTCTTTTGAGTTCTGCAAAGCAGTGAACTGCCCTTCAGGAGGGACCATCTAAGCAATACAGAAGTTGGATTTCAATCTGGACGTAGGAACGTGGCAGTAAAGACTTCAGGGAACTCTTACACTTAAAACCAGGTTTGCTGGGAAAAGGGCCAGGCTAAATTTTATTGGATTCTCCTGAGGTTTCCCCTCTAAACTGCACCACCAAATGAGGGCTCAGCAAACCTCTCCAGGTCTCGATGCATCTGAGAGCAACATTAACAGCGAAACCCAAATCCTGTGTCTGAATTCAGCTGGATCTAGCCAATTTTGGACACACCTTGCCTTCCTGCCTAAAATCTGTAGGTCTAATGGAGAAGCAGAGCAAAATAACTGAAACCCCAAAGCCTCCCAGTGCTGCAAAGCTTGAATAACAGTTTAATGAGCAGGCGACCCTCCAAAGTCCAAGGAAGGAACAAGGGAAGGCCTGGATAAGTGGCACAGAAAAGACAACTTAGGATCTGGAGACTGAGGAGCTGCTGAAACCGAAAACCTCATTTGCACAAAAAAAACCCCAACAAACAATGTTTATATCATCAAGGTATAATACAGTTTCCCACAATGCTGAGGATGCTCTACTCTGAGTTTGTACCAGTGGCTGACCCACCTGCTCGCTCCTACAGCGATTCCCTACAAGCGCTTTGTGCCTATGCGAGATGATACACAGGCTTCAAGGCAATGAGGAACAAGTAGTCCTTGCTTACAGCAAGTCCATTTTGGGAAGGTAGGAAAACTTGATCTCACTCATGTTTTCCTCTTAGTTATCCCTGTTTAAAAGTTACTAAGCAGTTCCCAGAAGGAAAGTGCCCCCAAACCAAAATTTCCGTGCAACTGAAAAAAAAAAAAAAAAAGGTTTACAAAAATACCATCTAGGTGTATTTCAAGGGGTTAGTTACTGTTCTTCTTAGGGAAAAGGCTTCTCAGAAGATTTCCACGCAGTAAACACTCAGGGACGTCTGTGCTCATCTCATTCAGCTCTGTACAGCTGATTTCCTCACCTTACCCTGCTGCATGTGCAACCTCCTCAGACAGCTCAGAAAAGTGGGCAGTAAGTGAAAGCCAGTGCTATATGAGCTAGTCACAGCCTGGACTTCCTAGGGAGGAGGGGTTGGGCTTGGTTCAGGGCTTTGCAAAGAAAATGAGGCAACGTCGAGGATAAGGAAGATTTATTGCACATTTACTTTCACCAAATGTTTTTTGAATGACTGAATAATCCCCTAGTCCCTCTAACACAGGCCCTCCCTGACACACAACGCGTCTTTTGATGCTCATTAAAAGGTTCACTTTATGCAGGCACGTAATTAGAGCCGGGCAGGATAAAAATCTCCATTCTGATTACTGCACCGATTATAGAGACTGAGATCCCAGCTGACTGTGCAAAGCCGGCCTGGGAAAGACCATTTTCTTGAGTTCAAGTCGTGGCACAGCAGGAGCGCTAATCATAACTGTCCTCTTGCAAGGTGGTCTCGGCAGAGCCCAGGAGAGGGAGCACCAGTGAGAAATCGGCCCGGATTAACAGGCAAAAGGTGGGAAGAATTCAGCAAGTGTAATGGGCAGAATGGAAAACAGAATAAATATTTCCCTGCATCCCAACTAGCCCTACTGACTGCAGATCCCAGCAGAGCTATAAAGATCTACTAACAAGCAGCCTTTTTAAAGTCAGAGACAATGGTGTTGAATGTATATTTTAAATAAATTACTTTCCTTTCCAGAGGGTTATTTTTTTTTCCTAAGTTTGAACCCCCTTGCCAAGAAACCAAATGCTTTAAAGTGCTTTAGAAACGGCGAGTCTGCTGAAACACTTTTTGCATTCAACATGTGCAGCCAAATGTGGCCAGAAGTTATGACGGCAGAGCTCCTCCAAGCCCAGAGTCAGCAGGAACCTCGGTGATTAGGGGACACGGAGGAAGCCGGAGGAAAGCCAGCTTTCCTAACACAGAAGGAGCTACCCGACATGGCCATGGGACTTTGCCAGTGACGTACGGCAAGGGAGTTCCCAGGAGCCCCTCATTAATGACCTGCCACCCAATCAACAGGATGGCCGCGGTGATTTCCCCAGCCGGGATACACTTCCCTGCTCTCTCCAATTACTGCTAAACCACCCATGTCAGCAATGCCTTATCCCCGCAGCTCGGGAAATGTTTCTCAACAGCGCTTTTGTTGTTAACTTCAGAATAAATATTATTTTCGAAACCGTTTCTCCAGGGACTCACCCCACCGGATCCCCTTAGTAGTCCCCCACATCCGATCACGCTCACACACACGCTGCAAATACGCAAGCTGAACACTGAGCTATTCTATTGACGGCTGCCGTTTATTTTTCAAGAGCAAACTCCAAACATTTCTGAGTTTGCTCACCCCCCAGTCTGCTCTCTCCTCCGCTCTGGCTGCAAGAACGTGCTTTTGCTCGGATGGGAAAACCAAACGAGCAGAGCCTGCGGTCCTGTCTCTGCTTTTTCTGCCACACATACACCTGGGCAGCCACTCATCAGGGCAGGGGGGAAAGAAATCTTGTGAGGGTCCCTTGTTAAGATACTAAAAGCGCAGTAGAGAAGCTGCAGTGGATGTTTCTGAAATGGATGATGTCTGACACGGAGAAATTAGAAGTGCCCATTGTGGATTAGGATGAAAATTGTCAGTCACAGTGAATAAGTCCCCTTCCTTTATGCTGCAAGAGCTTCCCCAAGAGAGGAGAGGGCTCCTCAAAGGCATGTCTCAGGGGCTGCACCGCACTTCCGCGTGTGCTGAATGTGTCCCAGAGGACACAAAGCCCAGACCTGCTGCAAGCATGGTAACACATTCATTAATTAATCAACTAGTAACTTCTGGAAGTTTTTTTCTTTGATGCACAGTTTACACAAGTCCTCTCCAGATTTTGTTTTTCCTTTCCTTAATAAGGACTGCAGTGAATCCTTCACCAGTCCGAAGAAGCCTGATGGCAAGCCTTGAAGGCAGAAGGCTTTTCTTCTCAGAAGCAAGTCAGGACATGGGGGGGGGGGGGGGGGGGGGGTATGCTGTCCTACACCACTATCTCTGCATCCTCCACTGAAAGATACTTCTCTAGGGATGAAAGAAAACATATTTCCAGCACCCCTTCAGTTAGACCCGTCTGCTAAGAAGGGGAAGGCAGGAAGGGGATGGGGACAAGGAGACTCACTGAACTGGCTTTGGAGCCTCTTGACACCTGTGATCCAAGTGAGAATCACAGTGTCCCACCCCCCCCATGAATCCTACCTATTCTTGCTGGGAAAAGACACTCTGACAGCATTGTGAATGTTTTCCTACAAGAAGCAGAATGAAAAGTTCCTGAAGCACTAAGATTGTGAGAAAAACATGACAGTACCCAATAAGCACAAACAGCTTCCTAGGGGATCGCTGAAGCCAAATAAAACAAGAGAGATGGGAGTTACGACGAAGAGGCTATCAGGACATCCAGACAGCGAAGGTTAAAACTGGCTCTGCGCACTGACACTAACAATCTTTCAACACCAGGGAAACTAAAAGCCTGTAAGCTACAGGTTATCCTCTAGCAGCAGAGCAGGGTTTGGATTATATTGCTCACACCATAAATCACCATGTCAGCTGCCCCAGCCATTTCCACTCGTCAGAGTGTAACTGGGTAAAAGTGCCAGGCGCTTTCACGATGGTTGGCCAATTAGCTAAAGAACGAGGAGGGGGAAAAAATAAAATAATGCACAGTGCCTTTTTCCGGAATAACAATCCACACATTTGCATAGAGCAGCTCAGCGCGTGTCTGCATTTCTGATCACACCTCTGGGTGCATCAAAAGCATTATTAACTTCCATTGAGGAGGATTAAGAAGCTTAAATCGTTAGCACTCATTTATTCAGACTTAATGCATTTTTAAAGCTGCCTCATTCTGCGCTGATGTGCAGGTGCTAATAAGCTGTGAGAAACACTTAAAAGGGATAAAACACGCAAGGGGTCAGCCCCAGGTACAGGCCCTCCTTCTCTGCATCCAGCAGGTCCAACCTCCTCACCTGCCTGCAGAAGCCCAGCAGGTATTTTGGACTCTGGGTTGGGAAAGTCAACTTGCTAGTAGCTCACGCAGGGATTTTACTCGCACAGCTTCTCGCTCACATCACGTGTCGCCTAAGAACAACCCCTCCGCTCCCCACTTGCTTTCCTGTGCAAGTGATAAGGAGGAAATCCTTCCCAGACAGACAGACAGACAGCTCACCCCGGCCACATGCTGCAGCCAGCGAAAGTCCACAGCTTGCAGAACCTTAATTAGAGGTGGCCGCCAATTAAGAGCGGAGCTGCAGTTTACGCCTGTGCCAGCGCAGGCACCCGGGCTGTCTGGCGGCGGATCAAGAGAAACAACCCCTCTGTGTTTACAGTATACGGTAGCCCGACATCCAGTAACTCCTGGTTACTCATTGCAGTGACCTCATCAGCGAGACGTGCCCGTGTGTTACAAGTGCTCTTAATTACGCCTCATCGGCTGCTCTTCCCTCTCAGCACTGACCACGGCTGATACGAGAAAAATAAATAAATATATATCTATTAAAGCACCTCCCCGCCCCCAGCAGCGAGTGCCTGGAATGAAGCGATCAGATTTGTTACCTGCACATGCCCCCCGCACTGCAGCCGCGGCTCTCCCATGACTCTGCCCGGTGAGAGGTAGGGACCCTGGGACTCCAGGGGGATCTTCTGCCGGGCTGCAATAGAAAAGGTTAGTTTAAAGCTCCTTATTTGGGCAGTGATGTAAAGGGAAGTTGTTCGAGCAGCGCCACCCCCTTTTTCCATTCACTACACATTGTTTCCTGTTGTCAAGCAGCTGCTGTGGCTTTCGGCACAGACAAGGGAATCCTTCAGCCCCCGGCTGGCTCCGGGTGTTGCAGAAGGCGCTGCCGCGGCAGCCCGCT